>NW_020173674.1:13672381-13726896 GCF_003031525.2 Neophocaena asiaeorientalis asiaeorientalis | reverse complement strand
AAAAAAAAAAAAAAAAAAAAAAAAACAGACCCACCTCTCGGAAGCAGCCAGCGTTTCTGGGCCCTGAAGTCAAAGAAAAAGTTCTCACCTGGACCTTCCAAAAAAGGGCAAGTGGGGAGGGGAGGGTGTGTGCAGCAAAGGTGATACTATCTCCTAGGCCTTTCTGTGTTTGAAATAAAATAAAACGCCTGACGGTGACCCTCAGAGTGGGCTGCTATGGTAGGTGCTTCAAATGTGCCCACTTCCTTCTACCTACTCAGTCCTCCATCTTCTCCCAGGTAAGAGTATCTGTGAGATCTCTCATGCACTCGAGCAGTCAGCTATTTAATCATTCAGCAAACACTTACTGAACACCTACTATGTGCCGGGCTCTGGATCAGGCAAACATCCGAATCACCCTAAACCTAGCTAGTATCTTCCCCGCTGTCCCCAGATCCTTAGTCTCAGAAGCCCTCTCCCTCCCCCTGCCACCCACCCTTTTGGGTCTCAGGGCTCTGCCTCCTCCCAAGTGTGCCCGTAAACCCCAGGGCACCCCGCTCCTGTGGCTTCCCCCTCATTCCCCACATAGCTTCAGGCTGTTCCCTCCGACCACCACATTCATGGAGCTCAGCCACGTGCAAAAGCACAATTAATATTCCACTCAGTCTCCCCCAGCCCAGCTGCCTATTGGAAGAAGATGGAAACCAGATTTGCAGCCGCACGCTCTGGCATGGATGTGCACGGGGGGTGGGCCTGCTCTTCGGTGTGAACCGGCACTCTCTCCTCCAGAGGACTGTACATGTGCACGGATGGCAGGAGCCCCACATGTAGGTCCACACCTCCAGACACGGGATCATCCACCCAGCGGCATGTGTACGCACAGTCACACCACCACAGGCAGCACACTCAGTTCCTGGCCAAATCGATGCCCAGAGAACACATGGGCTCCTCACACACAAGGCCTATATTTGCTTTCTGGGCAGAGGGAGACAGAACCATAGCAGTTCAGAGCTGGTAGGATGGAATTTCAGAGACTATCCTATCCAAAACCCTCCTTTGACTGGGAAGAATCTGAGGCCCTGGCTTAACCCGGGTGGCCATCAGTCCCCGCTGAAGTGAACCGTGCCTGGTTGCATTTTAGCAAAGCCTTTGATTTAAACGCCCGATGCTGCCTCTCCGCTTCCTGGTGACGGGCCGTTCAGCCTCACCAGCCTTGGAGGTTGGGGAAACCTAGGCTACGGGGTAGGGTGGGGGTAGATCTACAGTGCAGTAGATCACAGGCAGAGTCAAGCCTCTGACTTTCCATGCCCCTGCCCTTCCCACAGTTCCAGCTCTGCAGCCCTAAGTGAAGCAGGATTGGCAGGGGCGTGTCCCCGACAACATGGGGGCTCACTGAGGCAAGAGGAAAGACTAGCCTTATTGACTTTCCTCCCTTGACTGTAGACTGAGAGAGCGAGGGAGATGGAGGACATAGTATGCCTGAGTGTACGTCTTCGGGGTTGGAGCCAGCAGCCTGGGTTATAGAGGCATCTAGAAGCAGAGTTGGTGCAGGTGATTCGAGGTGGAAGAAAGAAGGGTGAGATCAGAGCAGGGCCTAGAGCAAAGCAGGAAGCGGGTGGAGCTGTTCCCCAGGCAGCAGGCAGACCGAGGGCCAAGGGGCGGGCCTGCCTCCAGTCCAAAGATGGGACAGTAGAGCAGAAATTCAGGGAAAGAGAAGCTAAAATAATTACCAGGAAAAGGAGGTGGAAGGGAAACAAGTGTTTTTTTAGTCCTTAAGGAACTTCAGTCTTCAGAGAATTTGGAGAGGGAAAAAAATCTATCTTTAAGGCCCTTCTCCAAGACAGAGTGACTGGTGATTCCCTCGCTGCTGAGGAAGGCCCTGGAAGGCCCTCCCCTCAGCGCCTGCCTCTCCCTGGTGAGCAAACCCAGTTCATCTGGGGTGAGTGGAGAGGGCCCTGGGTGAGGAGCCTGGAGGCCTGGATTTCAGTCCTATCTCTGTCTCATTGAAGCTGGCTGACCTGAGGAAAGCCTCTTATGGCTCGAGGCCTCGGTTCCCTGCAAAATAAAGGAGTGGTAAGCCATATAAACTCTCTGAGTCTCCGTTTTCTCCTCTGCAGACCGGGGATGATAATAATATCATGTTTCATCGACTCTAAGATGTCATCAATTGTACAATACACCATTTTTTTTGTACTGTACGCCAAGAAGGAAAAAACACTGTCCATTCAAGTATAACATACTACCGATTATAAGACACATTCTGATTTCAGAGGTGTAAATGTGCATCTCAGAATCAGTGAATATGATATTTATCTCACAAGCTTGTTCCAAGCGTTAAACGAGGTAATATAAGTCAAGTATTTAGTGCCTGGCACAAAGCAAGTTCTCAATAAATGTCAGGTATTTTTATGGTTCCGGGGGGAGCGGGGAAGGAACCACAGGCCAAGGGGATGGAGAAGAGTGAGAGCTTGGGGTCTGAGGCCCACCCCCGCCCTCTTGGCAGGGTGCAACCCCAGGGACTCCACTTCTAGCCCTGTGGGGGTTACAGGGAGAGCAGCCATGAGGCCCATTTTAGGGAGCCACAAGAGAACAAAGGGCCCCCTTCTGTGCCCCGGAAGTCAGCCTAATCTCCAGGATGAATATGTTTTCATTTCTCAGAAGTTCCTGTTAGAGTGTGCCAAAGCGTTTTTTCCTTTACAATCCAGGCAAACAAGGCAGGTTTACTTTGGGCGACCTTCTCACCACCACCCAGAGCCTGCCTGCCAAGTGTAAACACCCAGCCTTGCACCCTCCTGGAGGCTCCAGGATGGAAGCCTGGAAAATCGGAGCTCCAGGCTTCCTAAAGAGGCAGGTCCTTCACCCTACCTCCCCCCATTCCCTGCGCCTCTCTCTCCACCTGACCTTCAGTGTCTGGGACAGGCAGGAAGCTAACCTCTGTCCCTTCTCTCCTGTGCGTCACTGTGTGGGTTGGAGCATCTTTACGCATTATGCTTCACAGCTGGAGCCACTGCTGAGAGCACCAACCAGATTTTCCTGAGGCCACAACTGGAGGGGCTACGGTCTGTGAGCTTTTCTTGACCTGGAGTATTTCGGGGTGTTTGCAGCACCAATCTGGGCCTCCTTCCCCCGCCTCTTCAGATGTAGAGAAGGGGCCTGAGGCATCTGGGCCTCAAGCTCAGGACTGGCCTGGAGGAAGTAGACCCTCCCTGTTGGGTCAGAACCCAGACTGCAGACCCGGTGAGCTGTCTACTTTCCTCTGCTGGAAAATCTTTAAGAGATATAGATACCGAAGGGATGACTGCTACAGAAGGCTTCAGGTGGGCCCTCTAATCTGAACAGGCACAATTCTTTTCACTACTTGAATAGAATCAGTGAGACCATAGCGAGTGTGTATAGGGCCTTGGGGTTTCACATTCATCCTCTCTCTCCCATGTCACTGCCTGCCCCTCCCAGTCTTTCTCTTGCTTTCTCCTCTACTTGCTGTTCCCTCTATCTGGAATGCTTTTCCCTCCATTTTTGCCCCATAAATGACTCCAGTTCTCAGATCACACATCACCTCTTTAGAGAGGGCTTCCTTACCTACTCAATCATATCACACTATTTTATTTCCTTCATAGTCCTATTACTATTTGAAATTATCTTCGTAACTTTTTTTCTTTTTTTTTTTTGCCCATTCTTTCCTCATTCACTCTAGAACTTAAGTACTTAATCACAACTGTATCCCCAGGGCCTGGTCTAGGGACTGTTCACAGGTGCTCAATAATACTTGTAGAATGTGTGAACAACCCCCCTGCCATCCTTCTCTACTGTACGTGCCAGGCTCCACACTGCCCATTCCTCTCCTCTCCTCTCCCCGTCCCTTCCCCCCAGGATTTCTCTTGGGACCCCCTGCCTCTCAGACTCCACAGGAGGTGCTGGAACCAGAGTGTCTCCCCAGGATTATTTTCAGTGGTTTCCTGGGGTGTTCACCTGGGTAAGAATCAGGAAAGAGAGGACACTCTAATCTTATTTATCTAAAACTGTATAATCTTCCCCAATCACTTAAGTGGTGCCTATGTCTCTAATTACAGAGCAGGCTGGGAGGAACACAGGCACAATTTCCTGCCAACCTCAGGCAGAGGGGCACTTTTGTTCCTTCTGGGGACCTGCAGGGACTCCAGCTCGGGAGCCAGGACTCCAGACACTTGCAGTCGCAAGCTCACCCACCATGGACTGACTTGTCTGCCCAGCCAGAGATGGCAACCCCCCACGCCCACAAAGGATCAGCTACATTCTCAGTATCTGACTGCTCCCCAGTTGGCCAGAGGTGACACACCTGGGGAAAACTCCCATGGTCTCAGCACCCTAATTCTACCTGTCACTGTTTAGAGAGTGAACTGGTTTCTTTTTGGCCCTGCCTAACTTCTCAGAGTTACATTGCTGGTGAACTGGTCCCCAGAGCATGGGCTGTATTCCCAGCTTCTCAAGAGCAAACTCTCCGGGAGGCCCAGGAGCTAATAGTCATATGACAATGTGGAGGGTCAGAACGTCATTCTCCAGAACTATGTCAACCGGATCAGGAGATGGGGGAAAGCCACAGGCCTGCCCGCCCGCCCCAGGCAAACAGCTGCTATCTCAGCCTAGCTGTGTGCCCTTTCCCTACCTTGGCACTGAGAGAGCAATTTGGGTGACATCCCTGGCTTAACTGCGATGACATCTCTGCTTCTTAAAGGCTTTTGGTTCCTGAGCTAATTAAAAGCTCCAGACACTTAATCCTATTAATGACTTCTGGGCAGGAACAGTGTGCCCAGCCCTCAGAGGGAGTGACTTTCTGACCACTTGCATTTGTTCAGGTGCCTGGTGATTGTTTATCAGCCCTTTCAAGAGATTAAGCTGTACTCTGGAGCGGGCCACTTAGGTAATGGATCCAGGGGGCCTGGGAGTGTCCTGTGACCATGGAGCATGCAGCCAACCTACATTTTGGCTCACGCAGAGCCCATGACTACTGTTCTCCAACTTCTTGCTCTTCAGAAACACTAGGGGTACTTGATGATTGATGAGAAGAAGGGTCCTTACCTCATCTCTCCTGTCCCCCCCAGCATTTTCACACACAGGAAAGCTGGATACAGTCCTCGCCCTGAGGGATCTCAGAGTCCAGTGGGTTTATAGACACATGAGCAAACAATGACAATACTGTATTAGACTCACCACATGGAGGTAAGCACACCATGCCCTGTGGGTGTGTAGTGATGGTAACTGCTTCAGCCTGGGGGTCAGGGAAGGCTTCCTGGAGGAGGAGACCTGAAAATCTCCCCATTGAAAGGAGATTTGTTGAGGGGCCCAAGAGATGGAATTCCCTGACTTTGGATTTGGTTCAGGCCCTAGCATAAGCCCGGAAGAATAGAAATAACTCAGCTCCCTCGTGAGCTTATGGGAGTGTGGTTGGCAAAGCCTTAAGATACTGAGGTTCAAGGAACACAGTTATTGGCTCTAGGGCAATTTTGCTTCAAGCCCCTATCTTCTCAGAGAAAAAAGATTGGCAAGACTAGCTCGCAGCTGTCTCTTTAAAAGAGGAGGGACGATTCCTCAGGCCGCTCCTTCTCCTCATTAATATGAAATTATCGTGAATATTGATGTGGAGGAGTGGCGCCTCAGCCAGCTGGGCTAACCAGCCAAGGGGTTCCCGGTTTCACAGAGAGGAAAAGTGACAGAAGCTGTGCAGAGGGAGACGCAGAGAGAGCGGAGCGCCCGGCAGTCACCCAGTCTCGGGGGAGCGCTCAGCTCCCCCGCCCCCGGCTCCCACCCAGTCCGGGGGGCTCCTCAAGCCCTCAGCCCCACTCCTGGGCTCCCCATGGAAGCCAGCTGTGCCCCCGGAGGAGCGGGAGGAGGAGGAGTCGGCTAAATGCCCGCGGTGCGCCCGGGGCCCCTGAGCCCAGCCAGCTCTGCGCCGCTGCCCTAAGGCCTCCGCGGCCCCCGCGCCCCCTACCCGGGGCCGCGCAGCCTCTGCCTGCCCCTCCCCCGGGGCTCTGCCCGGGACCTGCCCCCCGCCCGCTTGCCAGCGCTCGGGCCGGAGCTCTGGGCAGGGCGCGCCGCCGCCCTGGAGTGAGGGAAGCCCAGCCGAAGGGGGTCTCCGGAGCCTGCCGCGATGGACGCCGTCTTGGAGCCCTTCCCGGCCGACAGGCTGTTCCCCGGATCCAGCTTCCTGGACTTGGGGGATCTGAACGAGTCTGATTTCCTCAACAATGCGGTAAGATGAACAGTCTGTGTTTTCCTTCCACCACTCCTTACTCCTCTTCGCGGTGCACCTGGGGCCCCCTGAAGGACTGGACTACACAGCACTGGGCAGAAGTGGGGGAGGGGGCTCGGTGCAGGGTCCCCTTGAGAGACACGTGCTTAGAGCTCTGAGATTTGGTGACTAGATCCCTCGACACCTCCCTAGACCCCGAACCTGGCGCCTCTGAGCTTGCGCCCGTGCACGGTCCTCCTGGAGGCTCCGTCCATGGATACCTTGGCCTCGGCCTTCTAGGGGAAGGGAACGTCGAGGCGTCGGGGCCATCTGATACGACCTCAAGAAACACCAATTCTGCCCCCCCTCCCAAGTCTTCTAATCGTCCTCCACCCACCCTGGGGTTCCGGGACCAGACTGGGCGCAAATTGGCGGCGCCCTTTCCTGCGCCCCCTTTAAGACCTCGGTGGCTCTGCGTCTGGTTCTCCGCTGGGGGGCGCACAGGGGAGTGTTCGAGGGCCAGAGACCAGATGCCCCTTGGGGGGCCAGAGGCAGACCCGGGTTTTGAGCCAGACCCGGAAATATAGGGGTGCTGCCCTGGCCTCCCCAGGAAGTCAGGCCGGAGACCCCCCAGGGAGGGACCTCAACTGGTCAGCGCAGCACAGGGTGGTCGCTCAGAAGGAGGGAGGTCTTTCTCTAGGTCTGTTTCTCTGTCCCTTATGTCTCCCTGACTGTCTCTCTCTCCCTGTGGCTTCGTGGCTGTCTCTGTCTCCGGGCTTGTCCTTCTCTTTCTCTTCCCCTCCCTCCCTAAGGAAACGTGGCTTCTTTCTTCTTCGCTCCCTCCCTCTCTCAGGCTCAGCCCTAAGGCCCTGGGGGGCGGGGGGATGGGCTCGGTAATGGGAGAGAATCTTTGGGTTCAGAAGGGCCTGCCGGGATGAAATGTGGGCTGCTTGGGGGATCTGGGGGGATTCCCCCACCCCATGCAGTGACCTGCCAGTCTCTCCCTCTTCCCCTTCCCCCGGACTTCCACCTAAACTGTTCCAGGCTGCTGGTGGGGAACAAGTCCAGGGACAACACACACACACACACACACACAAACACACACACACACCCAGTGATCATCTCAAGGGTCTCTATTTGCTGGCCTCTAACTCCTGGGACTAAGATAAACCTGGCAGACAAGGGCCAAGTGCACTGAGACTTAAAGGACTGGGCATCTTGGACTTCCACCTAAACTGTTCCAGGCTGCTGGTGGGGAACAAGTCCAGGGACAGAAACCTGAGTCAAGGAGGCATGGGGTGAGAGGTCTCCCGGTCCTCCATTAGGCAGTAGACCCAGGTCACCCTGCTCTCTAGGAAGGCCCCTGGTTCCAGTCAGAGAGAGCACACTTCTGCAGACAAGCCGAGGGGAAGAGGGGAGAGGGCTTGAACCAGCAGTGGGGAGACCTGGGTTCTAGTCCTGCCTCTGCTTCTGCCTCTCCCTGTGAGCCTGGGCCATGCAACCAGCTTTCCTCCCTGGTCCTGTTTCCGTGTCTATAAAATGGGAAGAGGTTGGATCATTCTTTCTAAGGATGGTCTGGCACAGATCCTAGGAATGAAGTAGCAGGGATCTTGGGTTCCATACGCCCCTCCTGGAGTTGGTAACAGGTACTGGTCAGAGGGAGGGAGTTTGCTGCAGCGTGTACCTTTATGGGCAGAGCCCCCCGGTGAGGTTCCCTCAGCCCTCAGCAGCTCTGAGTTGGACTTTCTTCTGAATGAACTCTGCCGCCTACAGCCTCTTCCTGCTGCTCCATTCAGCCTTGCATCCCCAGCTGCTCATCTGGGCCTTGGTCCAGCACAGGAAAGGAGGCATGATCATGATCAGACAGTGGTATCCAGTACTGGGACTGGGGAGGGAAAGCCCTGCTGGGAAAGCTCCTTATCTCAGGCCTAAGCAAGGCCAGGTGAGGCAGGGGGAGAGGAAAGACTTTCTAAGAGGAAAGAAAACTCCTGGGCTGGGAATCAGGAAATTTGGTTCTAGCTGTGCTTCTGCCACCAGCCAGCTGGGCAGTTCAAACAAGTGACTTTTATTCCTGTGGGCCTTGGATTCCTCATCTGAAAAATGGAGATACAGAAGCTTCCCCATAGTGTTATTATAGAGATTTACTGAGAATATTAATTAAAGATTAATGCAGGACGATGCCTGCCAGGTAAGTTTCCATAGTTAACATGCTCTGGAGACTAGATGGGGTAGTGGTAAAGAATACTCTGGTAGGAGTTGCTTTGTGACCCTGAGCAGGTCACCTTCCTTCTCTGGTGTCTCCATTGTTTAGATGTCTAAGGTCCCTCCCAGCTGGGACCCCATACCAACCCCATCCCCAACTCCCTCTTCATCCTGCATGAGGACAGGAAAGTGTTTCCAGGGTTAAAGATGGAAAGGGGTGAAGTTTGTGTGCTTCTCAGTCTGGAAGATGGAGGGTAGGTTATTCACTATGCTTCTTAAAAATCCAGATAAAAGCCATAAAGTCACGGTGGAAACCGTGTGTGCTCTATTACTCTGTACAAAAGGCAAAAATCAAAAAGGATGCTTACCCTGAACACAGCTGTGTAAGAAATATGCCATCGCTTGGACAGAGACAGGAGAATGAGTTGCATACTTTGCATAAGCCATGTGTGCTTAGAGGTGGCCAGGGGTGCTGTATTTTTCCTTCTGTGAGAATACCTTCATCCTATTGCAATCTTGTCTATGTGGTTCTCAGAGACATCCCTCGGAAGGAGCTGCCCTTCCTGCCAGATGAGGGGGCTTCTCCTCCCATCCCCTCCCCACTCTCCCACAGTTCCTGATGGGGCCTCCCTAGAGCCGTCTTCCCTTGGACCCTGTGACCCCTCAGCCCCTGGGCAGGTATGAGAGAGGGCCTGGTGCTCAGAGAACTGGGATAAAGGACCAGAGGGAGAACAGGTCATATCTCCAGAGAGAGACACTAGGTCCATCCTCCGGCTCAGGGGAAAGGATGACTCTGGTTTCTTTAGAGGGCAATGGCTTTGGATCCCAGAGAAGCCCCAGCTGGGAGGGTGTGGGGAGGAGGAGAAGGAGGAAGAGGAGTTCTGTTGTCTCAGAGGGGCACAGCAGGAAGCTGCAAGGATGTTTGCCCAGCACACTCATTCACCTCCCAGCAGCTGGTGAGGCCAGGTGTGGGAATGACAAGGACCGGGGACCAGCCCAGGGGAAGGGGGGTGGTGAGGGCTAAACCTGATCACTGCTCCCCAGGCCCCCAGCTTGGCTTCTCCTGTGAGCTGAGTAGGGAAGCAGAGAACCACTACCATTACTATTTCTACCACCCCAGCCTTTGGGGGATTTAGGGAGATTAGAGAAGTATGTGCATTTGGGTGTTCCTATGTCTGTGTGTGGGCCTTTAACAGCCCTTAAAAGGGGAGGGGTGCCAGCGCATGTGCCTGTGTTTCTCTAAATTCTCACCAACAGGAAAGAGGACCCAAGGGCCGAGGCACTCTGGTCTCCAAGTAGAATCCACTACAAAAGAGCTAATAGAGAAAAACTAATGGAGGAACCCAAATCTCAGCGCTCCCCTTCAGGAAGGGAGATCGCCCCAGACACCTCCTTCTCTAAAACACTAAGTTTGTTTTGGGCAGCTTTTAATTTTGTTTTTGCCCCCCCCACACTAGGATGTGAGCTCCTTGAGAGCAGGCGTTTAACTGTCTTGTTCACTGCTGTATCCCCAGTGCCCAGCACAGTGCTTGGCACAGAGGGGGTTTCAACCAACCGTTGCTGAATGAATCCTTTTTCCCTAACCCTCAGGCCAGGCCCCACATTTTTTAAGGAAGAGGAAAAAGGATGCTCTCTACTCCCAGCCATCAGGGTCCTGCGGCCCACACTGTCTCTGAAATTCAGGAAGGTTTCCAATGAGTTATCATTGCCTTGAGTCATCCCTACCCTTGGCACAGACCCCCACAACCCCTGGTGTAGGATAGTCTACAGCTGACAGATGCACAGCAGATTTGAACTTGTGGTTTAGGCTTCACCCTGAGCACCAGTTGGCTCTAGGGCTTCCATCTTCCCCAGTTTCCCCTTGTCCAGTTTGCTGGGACTCCTGGATCCACACTCACCCAGCTTAAAACTAAGTCTTTTCTAGTCCTGCCGCGGGGCCTTTGCACATGCTATCCCTGACATCTAGAATGCTTTCCAGTTCTCTCCACCTCATCTTACTCAGTTCAAAGGAAGCCTCGTTAGCAAAGCCTCCCCAACCACCTCAAGTGGGACCCCTTATTGTTTTGTTTCAGTCCGTTGTTGTTGTAATTGTTGTTGTTTTGGCCTTGCCGCACAGCATGTGGGATCTCAGTTCCCTGACCAGGGATCAAACCCTATGCCCTCTGCAGTGGAAGCACGGAGCCTTAACCACTGGACCGCCAGGGAAGTCCCTGTTTCAGTCCTTTGATTTCTTCGTAGCTCGTATCTCAATTTGCTGTTACTTTATCAGCTTATTATCCACTTCCTCTGTGAGAAAGCAAGTTCCCTAAGAACAGAGGCCATGTCAGTTGTGTTCATTGCCATAAAGCTAGCACAGTACCGTGGCACAAAATTGGCGTTTAGTATAGTAAAACTCAACCATAAAACAATAAGCTGAGTCCAAAATTTTCAATCATCCAAAATGTGGAGTTATGTTGGTATTTTTCAGTTGGTCTGTACTATCAGAAAAAGCACAAAAGTAAAGATTGTGAAACCTTAGTGCATATGCAGCAAACCAAACTGAGGAAGCTCCAGAGGAGCACGAGCCCCACAAAGATAAGAGCTTTTCCCACCTTTATTTGAGATGGGTCCCAGACATAGGACAGAAGCCAAGTTTTGGTCACATTGTAGTGTACTTTGCTCTATTCCAAGGGTCTACTGTATTTGTAGAGAAAATGACTTCAGACTCCCTTATAGGCAGTCCCTATAAGGGAAGGGGAGACTGTTTTTAAAAAGACAGGCCTGAGTGTTCAAGAAGTGTACTGATAATTCCAGAAGGGGCCCTGGATTCTCAGGTTCTGGCCTAGCCAGCCCTGAGGGTGATGCGGACTGGGTCCCACAAAAATGCTGCCTGTGTCCCCATCTGCTGTGAAGTCCCTCCGGCTTCCCTGGACCAGCTGGGAATTCGCTTGGTTATTTTTCAATACATACATCCGTCCTTTAACAACTGGGAACTAAAGGAGCGCCAGTGTTGGTCACTGTGCAGAATGACCTCCAGCCACTCACAGCCAAATGAGAGAGACAGAGAGGGAAGCAGACAGAGCAGCACCGCGGGGCGCCATGATGCAGCAGAGCATGATGGGAGCCCAAAGAGGAGCCTCCAGCCAGGCTGGAGGTCATGAAAGGTTCTCAGAGGAGGTGACCTCCCCACCCTCCCTCTCCAATATCCCCATCCCTATAGGCAAAGGAGTTACTGGAAGGTATTTCAGCAGGGAGGACTGGGGCCGTGTCCCTTTTCCTGAGCCTGTTATATAAGCATCATTGGCCCCTGTGCAGATGAGAAAACTGACACTTACAGAGGAGGGGACATCTAAATGCTGTTCTCGGGACAGGGTCCCATGGAGTCAAGGAAGAGAAATCATCATCTTCTCTCCCGCTCTTGTTCTGGTTTGGACTTTGCCCTCCAGTGCAGGAACGTTTGGGATCTCAGATAGCAGAGGGGCTCCGCCATGACGCTCACTCACTCCCATCCTTAGGGCACCATGGATGCCTAGAGCTTTAAGGGCAGAGCCAGCACGTTGCCTGGCCTGTCAGAGGAGAGACCGCACATCCCATCCCCTGCCCTCTCCTCATCCTCACTCTAGGATGCCACTCCCCGGCCCACCTGGGAACTTGGACCTTTGCTCTCTGCAGTTTCCAGGACTCCCCAGGAGGGTCTGTTTATGTCTGGCCTGGCCACTGTGCCAGGACAGGGGAGGACGAAGGCCAGTCCCGCTTTGTGTCTTCCCTTCCCCATACGATGCGCCTCCTGCAAGTCCTGGTACCAAAGCCCTCTCAGAGCATCCCACTGTGGGACCTGGCTTGCTCTTGAACCTCCCTCAAGAAACCAGCTCCAGATGCTGGAGAACAGGCTGTTCTTCTGGAAGTCTCAGCGCTCCAGGGGGCAGGATGGAGGAAGAAGATTTGGGTGGAGTTAAGTCAAGACCATGAGCATTGCTCTGGCTGGAACACGAAGTAACCCGCTTCAGCAGGCAGAGCAAATGGTAGAACTGGGGAGCAGGACTGGGCAGAAGGTAGGCATGAGGATGTCTGGTTCTGGGGAAGCTGGGAGGGGCAAGAAACAGCCCAGAACTCTGACCATCAGAGAAAATAGATCAAGGGTGATTTCCTTGGAATGTCAAAATCCTGATCCTTATGAACTGGACATACCACATCATGAGCGAGGCCAACTTGACAGCTGGAGGAATATTGGGCTTCTCTGCTACCGGGCTGAAGGTGCCTCTTCTCCCAACTCTCCCGGGACAGAGCCCTCACTGCAGCTTCCTTGGCCCTTGGCCCAGGAGCCATTTCACCCATCACAGAGAGGCTGACACATCTGGGCTGGGCTGTGTGGTCTGACAGAACAGCTGGACAGCAGCAGCTGTCCCCCTCTTCTTCTTCCAAAAGAATAACAAAAATGAAAGCAGCAGTGGAGTAAGGCAGGCTCTTCAGGCCCTCACGGAGAGCCAGGAGGCAGTTTGAAAGCAGCAATTGAGGGGACTTGCTGTGGAGGCAGACAGGCCCAAGCCTTTTCCCATGTGTTCCCTGCTGCCTAGAATGTTCTCACCTCTCCTCACCTCATCTCCCTAACTCTCTGTGTGACCTTGGGCAAATCACTTCCCCTTGGTTTCCTCATTGCTGAACTAGACTGAGAGTTCTTTGAGGGCAGGGAGTGTCAGGCAATTGTTTTTATCTATTCACTAGTTATAGCTGTAGTGACTGGGTGCTCAGGAAATGTTTATTTATTGAATAGATGGAAGGAAGGAGTGAGAAGCGGTGATGGATGGATGAACGAGTGGGTGGATGGGTAATGGGAGAAAGGACACTCCCACACTTCAGCTTTGATGGTACTTTTCTTTTTTTAGATGGATTTTATTTATCAAGTAGTGAATCTTAACCTAAATCCTACATCTACCTTTCACTCTATCATGATGGCCTTTTCTTTTTTCTTTTTTTTATTGGAGTACAGTTGATTTACAATGTTGTGCTAGTTTCAGGTGTACAACAAAGTGAATCAGTTATATATATATATATATATCCCCATTCTTTTTCAGATTCTCTTCCCATATAGGTTATTACAGAATATTGAGTAGAGTTCCCTGTGCTATACAGTATGTCCTTGTTAGTTATCTGTTTTATATATAGTAGTGTGTATATGTTAATCCCAATCTCCTAATTATGGTGGCCTTTTCTATTATGAAATATATCATGCACATAAGAGAATATATATAATGCATGTATATGAATTACAAAGTGTAATAAAATGGATACCTGGGTACTCACTACCCAGCTAAAGAAATCGACCCAGCTCTCAATATCCTGGGCTCTCAAAGTTGCATGAGCTTGGGGAAAAGTTGAGCTGTAGACTCTAAATCCATTCCATTCTGGGCAGATTCTGAACAGACATTCTCCTGAGACCTGGTGTCTATTCCCAGACACCACCTGACCAGACAGCAAGTCCACAGGTCAGAAGGCAGATACCCCGACAAGCGCTGGGGAGCCAAGCCATACCTGAGGTGGCATGGGGTGACCATTAGTGGTTGGTTTTAGCCCTGCCCAGACCTGGGAGCAAATTCTGGCTCTCACCATTTGTCATCTGTGTGAGCTTGGACAGGTGCCTTAACCTCTCTGAGCTTATTTTCCTCATCCATTAAGTAAGGATGACTGTAGCACACAGGGTTCTTACAAGGACTCAGTTAGACAACTCTTGCAAAGAGCCTAGCACAGTGCATGGCACACGGCAAGCCCTCTATAAACAGTAGTTGTTGCTGCTGTTTTCATTCTGATTGTTGCTGTCCCTGCCCAAAAGGACGGTCCTCAGCATTGGACTGCCCTTGGAGGAATGTCCCATCTTCATGCCTTTGTTGACCCCTAACCATAGGGATTTTATTTGCCTACCTGTTGGACCTCTCTGGAGCTTTAAGGCTATTTTCTTTGGGTAAAGGCAAAAGACCCCAGGCCTCTTCTCAGGGCTATGTCTTTCTGGGCATCAGGAGAGGGATGGCCAGGGATGAGCAAATCTGGGGCCCCATGTGAGGACCCAGTGCCTGGAATGGGGGCCCATATTTTGTATCTGGCCCTAGGTGCTGGGATGGGACAGCAGGAAATCGATCATTATTCCTTCAACATCCAGTGTTGTCATGTGTGCTTAAGAGCACAAGCTCTGCAATCAGAGCTTGGGTTCAAATCCTGGCTCAGCCACTTGCTAACTGAATAAACTGGGTAAGCTACTTAACTTCTCTGTGCCTCAGTTTCCTTAACCATTCAATGGCAGTACTAATAGTACCTACCTGATCTTCTGAAACTTAAATCAGGTACTGCATGGAAGGAACTAGAACAGTGCCTGGCATATAAATATTAGCTATTATTGTTATTAGGTATACTGTATGCCAGTCCCTGTGTGAAGCCCTGCAGAGGGTTCGAGGATGAAATCCATCCTATATCCTACCCTCACGGTGGTTAAAGTTTAGAAGGAGAGATGGGTCCCATTGTGGATAATTAGAGTCCAAGGCATGATATTAACCAGTGGCCAATGAATGCTACAGTGGTATAAGATGGAGAGGACTCCTCCAGCTGGGTGATCAAGGAAGGCTTCCTGGCGGAAGCAGCACTGAGTTGGGCCTTAAAGGCTGATAGGAGTTAGAATGAGGAGATAAAAGGCAAAGGCCTTCCAGGCACAGGGAATGGTACCAGCAAAGGCCCTGCAGCCATGGAGCTTACAGCAGGTTTAAGGAACTGGGAGCAGTCATCCAATGAGGCTGGAGGGAAAGGAAAGATGAGGGGTTCCAACTATAGTGGAAAGTTGAGATCAATTTGTGACAAACCTTGAATGCTGTGCTTCGGAGCTGAGAGTTTTTTCAGCAGGCAGAAGGGAGCCAGTGATAGTTCTCAATGATAGTTCTGAGCTGGACAGGGCAGTGGTCCCAGCTCCCCTGAACCGTGTCAGTGCTAGGAGGTCTAGAGTCCATTAGGGCATCCCAGCTGTCAGCCTGTCTGGATGATCAGGGCCTCTCCCCCAAGACAGCGTTGTGGGCTCCTCTCTGTGCCCAGAGCAGGCCGAGGCAGCAACTGACCCCAGGTCCCTTCTCTCCTCTGATTTCTACCCCCTGCCGTGATGTCACTCTCACACTGGCCAGGAGCACCAGTTCCCTTCTGGCTCTCTCATCCCCAGCACTTGGGGCCAGGCTGGCCTGGGGAGGCCCAAGGCAACTCCACCCTTGTGGAGACACAAGCTGTCCCTCTTTGGGGCTGAGAGCTCCAGTCTGAACCATGTTGTGCCTCCTGGCCCAACCCCAAGACCCTAATGGGGTTCCCTCTCAGGACCCTCCACTATCAGGCAAAGCACATCCCCATTGATCCCAGCGGCCTAGAAGGATCTGAGCCCTCCTTCTGAGCCCAGCCCAGCTTGGCACCTCCTCTCCTTGGCCCTCCCACCCATCAACTGGGACAAGATACCCAAAGCCCCTTTCATCATCCTCCCGGAGAAGAGGCCCAACCCTGCCCTCTACCACCCCAAAGCCTTCACCCCTTTCTCTCCCAGGGCTGCAAACCAGTTCCACATTTGCGATCTGGCAGGCACTATCTGCTCCGAACTTTCCCCTCCCAGTTAGCTCAGGCTTCCATCTCCCCGCCCCCGCATCCTTCATAGTCAGACCAGGGGGTCTGCAGAAGGGGAAGGGCTCTTGCCTCTGGTGACCCCTTCAGAGGTCTGAGAGGCAGCTGGACTGTGACAAGGAACCAGAGGGACAGTGGACATGAGGCTCTCCCAGGGAGAGATGAAAGAGGAAGGGTAGGAGGCCGGGCAGAGGCAGAACTTGAGCAAGCATATGAGGGGATGAGGGCTTGGGGGTGGTGAGGGAAGGAGTGAGGTGGTTCCCAGCTCAGCACATTCCTGAGACATCTGGACGTGCTGGAAGGGCCCCAGCTGGCCTGCATGGCTGTGGCTCCAGCTTCTCTGCTCTGTGATGTCAGGACCCAGCATTTCCCCCTCCTCTCATAGTCCCGCTGGCCTGGGGTCCACCTTGGGGCTGAGGTGGACCCTCAGCCTGGGGTCTCCTCCCTGGACCTCTCACCCCCAGTAAGCAAGAAGCCCCTAGGGCAGTGGAGGAAATGCCTGAGTCAGAGGAGGGCCCAGGCCTGATGCAGGAGGCAGCCATGAGAGACCCAGGGGTTTGCCCATGCGACTGACACAAGGCGATTCCTCCTTTGGGCTGGTGCCTGCCCCCTCCCTTCTCCTTGGAAGGGAGATGGAGACAGAGGAAAGACTCTGGGAATGGCTGCTTACCTTGAGCTGTGTGATCCTGGGCAAGTCCATTCCTTCCCTTGGCTCTCAGTTTTCCTCTCTGTAATAATAATGATAATAATAATAATAATAGCTACATTTGAAAAGAGCCTTCTATGTGTCTTGCATTGTACAAAGCACTTTACAAATGTTGTCTCATTTAACCCTCACAGCAACTTCACAGGTGGCGTAGATATAAGTACCCCTATTTCATAGCTGAGACAGAGGCTCAGAAAGGTTAAGTAACTTGCCCAAGGCTACACAGTAGGCAGCAGAGCCAGGATTAGAACTGGATCTGTCTGCCTCTCTTGCTTATAACCACTGAACTACATTGCTTCTACAAGTAAATGGGGATGGACCTAATGATGCCAGAATTCCTTTCAGCTCTAAAATTGTAATGATTTCTTTTGGCTATCGTGGGGCTCTTCAAGAAGGGCAGGGGCAGGCATTAGTCACACACTGGGTGGGGGCAGGAGGGCAGAGTCAGATGGCTTTGAAGCATCAGATCGGTCAGGAATCTTTGGAGGTCCCCTTCTTGGAGCCCCAGGGAAATCCAAACCCCAGGGGCTGGAGTCACAGCCTGATCCCCAGCCGAGCCCAGGGGTCCCACACCTTCCCTGAAGGAAGGGAGTAAATAAGGAGAGAGAATGCAACTTCTTCCAAAAATAAAACCTGAGGACAACTCAGACAGGCCCGGGACCGCTGAGGAAGCCAGAGGCCGAATGCTGAGTGCACAGAGGAGAGGGAAGAGGCCAAGGGAATTCCAGCCAGAGCCTGGTGGCAGGCTCCAGCCCAAGAGGGCCTTCCAGCTGGCCAGGGGCCGGAAGAGCAGCTCGGCCGGTTGGCCACTGGGCTCCGTTTATCCTCTGGGACCTGGCCTAACCCTGGGGACAGTTCCTCCAGAGCTGAGTTGGGGACTGTGGTCCCCAGGTACCTGGTCTGGCTGGGGCTTAAGAGCAAAAAGGCCTTGGGAAAGAACAACCCAGAGAATGGGTGCAACGGGCCCCACCAGGGAGGAGCCGAGGGAAGGCGTCCAGGCGCATGGAAACTGCCTGGGGCAGAAGCAGGCTGGCAGCAGAGCGGAACTCAGGGCAGTCACTCCTGGAGGCTCAGCTGCAGAAGGAAAGGCCTCAGTCCATTTGCTCACTGGCACATTCCTTCATTCGCCCACTCAGTCACTCAGTCACTCAGCAAAGAGCTGAGCACCTACCATGTGCTGGGACCAGTGCTAGGCTTTGGAGACACAGATGAGAATTGGACACAACGAGACACAGAGGTAACATGGCTGGATCATTTCAAGCTATACTAAGGAAGTTGGAAACTAGCCTAAGGACAGCGGAAGTCATTAGTGGATAGTGAGCAGGGGAGTCACATGGTCATATTTATGTTAGAAGATCCCAAGGTGGAGAATGTTCTGGAGACAGATCAGAGTTCAAGCCTTGCACCTACCTTCATAAATGGGTGGTCACACCACTAGTCAGGAAGCCCTTTGGGAGCAGGAACTGGGCTTTATTCATCTCTGTATCCACAGGGTTGGGCACACAGTAGGTCCTAGGTAAACACTGAACAAACGCACGAGTGATGAATAAGTGGATGGGACTAGATGCCCTTATTCTCCAGAGGCCCCCAGCGCCAGCCCTGGCACTTAGTCTCCAGTGTCCTGAGCTGTCCCACAGGGATCCTCCGGCTGCTGCCTAGGGACCAACATCTCCAGCAGCCAGACCCTGGGCTGCTGTGCCCTGAGTGGTGCCAGTCACAGCTAATCCCAGCCCTGGGCGGCGGCACTAGCGGCCATCGCTTCCTTCTGCCCAGACAGTACCTGGCACCCACCCCAAGGCTGCGCCACAGCACATGGGCCGCCCGGTCAGAAGATGCCAGGGGCTGGCTGGGAACTTGTAGGCCAGCTCTTCACTTTCCTGAGGGACCTGTGGTCTGGCCAGGGAAGGGCTACCACAGTGTCAGGAGGGGGAACTGGAGAGCCAGACTAACAGGGCTGGGGGCTGCAGAGACCGTGGACCCTGCTCTGCACAGCAGCAGCCTGTGGTGGGCACCAGCCTGCCCTTTCCTCTCCCACTTCTCTTCTCCAGCACACAGGCACGGGAAAGCTCAGACCCCATGGTACCTCTTCCTCCAGTCCCAGCCCTCACCATCCCAGTCCCAGGCAAGCCCGGGACTCCCAACGCTCCCTCGCTGGGGGTCACATGACTCAGGCATGTGGCTTGGCACAGTCAGCATTCAGCGCTGTGGTGTTGTGAGATGTTGTGTGTGTTTGTGTGAGAGTGTGCATGCCCACGTCTGTGACCGTGACTGTCTCGGGTAACTGCACGTATGTGTGTGTATGTGCGCACATGGGAGTCTGTGTCTGTCTGATCACATCTGAGGAGTGTTTCCTTGTTGGGTCTGTGTCAGTGCCTGCCAGTGTCAGCCTATGTGAGCCCAGAGAGTGTGTATGTACATTAGTATCTGTGCCAGGCTGTATAGGGAACAGTCTGAATGTGTCTAAATGTGGGGATCTTATGTTGTGTGGTGTCAGGAAGATGGTGTTTCCCTGTGTAAGAACCTCACAGCCCACGTCTGTGTAGCATGTGCGCACACACACACACACACACACACACACACAGGGAAGCATTTCTGCTTATTTGGACTTGGGCTCTGTGGTGAAGAGTTCGGTAGGGGGAAAATATGAAACCTCAGCAGCCGCCTTCCCCAGGCCTGTGGGGAATGGGGGATGAGAGTGAGGTTGGAGGCTGGAACAATGTGCTTCCCTTCACCCCTGTGCCCTGCCAGGAAGGCTCAGGGAGGGGCTGCCTCCAGGGATGAGGAAAACTGGCTCTGTCCCTTCACAGTCCCCAGAGATGCCAGAGCAGAGGAAAAGAGGCCACCTTCTGACGACTAGTCCACTTCACCCTATGCCTGCCACCCCTGCCTCAGGAGGAACACAGACTATGTTGGGGAATGGATGGGGAAACAGGCCTAGAGAGGAGACACCACTTGCCCCTGCCCAGGTCTCACAGCACAGATGGATCTTGAACGGGGACCTCCTGAGTCTGAGTCTAGGGCCTTTTTTCCTTCATAGGACAGCCTTCCAGTCTAGCTCTGGGAAGATACCTGGATCTCCCCCTATCCCCAAATGACTGGATGGTGATGCTTCAGGACTATGCATCGACCCCCAGGGAGGAATTAGGGGAGGGGAACTGAGAGGAGCCTCAGACGGCGCTATTACCGCCCTGGAGTGTCCCACCTCCCCCTACCTGGGACAGAGACTCCCGTTGCCCCATCAATGCGCCCAAGGTAGGATTATTCGAGGAGGGAAGGAAGTCGCTGAGCTGGAAGAGCCGCGAAGGAATTTAAGAATTGGGGCCTGGCCTCTGTCTTCACTTCCTCGGGCTCCCGGTGCAGGGTCGAGGCCACGCAGCTGATAAGGGTCTTAGGGCACCACAGAACTGCCAGGCGCCCCTGAAAGCTCAAAGGGGCCATTTCTGCCTCTGCCTCAGGTGCAGAAAGGGACACAAGACAAACACACTCTAACCTTGCGCACCTCGCGCCTTCGGCGGAAGCCGCGAGCCCCCCACCCCGGCGCGAGCAGTGCCCTCCTCCCTCCCCCTCCCCGCGGCTCCAGCGGCGGGTGTCTCGCAGCCTCCTCCCATTGGCCACGACCTCCGCAGATCCGACCAATGAGCATGCTGGATTCCGGCGCGGGGCGGCCTCCCGCGCGCAGGCGTTAACCTCTCTTGGGCACGCGGGGCCGACTGGACACTCTCCTTTAAACTTAAAGGGTCGGCGGCTGAGACCCGGCTCCGGGAGGAGATGCTGCGGAGGGGGAGGGGTGCGCGGGGCTGAGAGCCCGAGAGCTCGGGACCTGTCCTCCAAGAGAGTGGAGCCGGCGCCGGCTGCGCGTGGCAGCCGGGAAGGAGCTTACATTGGCAAGACTGTTGGAAAAAGTCTTCAACAAGGAGGGAAACAAATCATAATATTTCCTTCTCTGGCTTCCCACCCCAGTTGCTTGGAAAGGCACCCCCAGTAGGACGCTCACCCCCAGTAGAACCCTATCCCCCTCAGAACGTTGACTCGCTGCCCCAATCGTTTTCCATCAGGTAGTCTGAAACCTGAACTTTTTGTGTGTGAACTGGAGAAAGAGCTGGCTGTGGTTTTGGGGGCGTGGGAGAAGGGACAAGGGGCCTTGCTCAAGCTGAGGAGGCCTGAGATCTCCAGAGGGGGCTTTCCAGGGCTGGGAGGAGGGTGGGTACAGAGGAAGAAGAGAGGACAGGAAGGAGAAGTTGCTCCACATTCCTTTGCAGCCCCAGAGCTGCGGATAACCTCTCCCTCAGCATCACCAATTCACTGTGTGACCCTGGTAGGCCCCTCTCTGGACTTGTTTCCTCATTAGCAAGTGGGGAGAGGGGGCGTGGACCATGGGCTTTCTCAGGTCCCTTCTGCCTCTAAATTGATGGTATCAACCAGCCATAACTGGGCTGCTCTGAGAGGCCAGACACCAGATAGAAGTAGGGCTCAAAGCTCTCTAAAGGGAGGCCCTCTGGCACTCTCGCATGAGCAGGAGGTGGGCCTGGGGATGATGGGACATCCCACCGTTGCCCCCAGAGGTCCACCCAGCACACAGGGAAGCCCTGAGCAAGGAGGACTGGGTTCTCTGTCCCCCACCCGCAATCCGCCTGCCCCTTGGCCGCCCTCCCCTTCCACTTGGCTCCCACCCTCTGGAAGCTCTGTCCTGCTGGGCCTTTGCTGCTGTCTCCAGCAGGTGGGGTGGGACTGCTCACAAAGCAGGGACCAACTGACCTCCCTCAGCAGGTGCCTGCGGGCACCCCAAAAGGGGTCTCTGAGGAGGACCTGGCTCATCTGCCTGGAATCCTTTAGGGACCCCGGCCCAGACTGGAGGAAGCTTCTCTCCTCTCCCAGGCCCGGGGAAAGGGCTTGGCAAACCCTTATCGCCTGAGAAGCAGCTGCTGCAGAAATGCTTTAGCAGCTGACTCATTAGGCTCTTCACAACCCCCTCCCACTGGGCCTCACGCCAGGCCTTTCAGAGACCCTGAGAGACAGAGACAGAGGGAGAGAGAGGGCGCCCCCAGGTGGGCTGACCCAGACTGTGCTGAGGGCGTAGCTAGCACAGTCCAGACTGTGGCTGGCTAGGTGGCTGGGGGGCATTGCACACTGTAAATGGCCTTTGGCTGAGATCACAGTCTTGGAGACTTGTTCAGCCTCTGACTTCCTGGTACTGCCTCACCCCAGGCACTGATGGGACGAATGACATACTGATGGCGTTGCCCTCTGGGGTACAAGGCGCTGTCCCTCCACCAATAGCTGTTGAGTGTCTATCCTGGGCCAGGGGATGGGACCCAGCAGGTAAACAAGTCCAGACCCTACTACCTCAGGGAGTTCACAGTCTGACAGGCAGGCAATTCCCGATGAGGGGAATGTCTGCTGCCATTGGGGGAGGACTGGGGGTGTGACTGTGGTTGTGGATGCTTCCCTGCTTTCCTTGGCTCCCTGAGCCTCGGTTTCCCTACCTGTCAAATATAGATATGCAACTTCCTTGTCTCCTTGGGTAATTGTAAGGATTAGATAAGACAATGTGTATGAAAGCACTTCAGAAAGTTAAAACCACAAGAAAAGTGTAGGATAGGGATGGTAAGTTCTGACAAGCTGGGGAGAGGAGAGAGTACTTAAGACGATGGGTTTCTGAACTCATTTTATCATGGATTCTCTGATCCATGCTTGGTTTGGGGGGAAGACCAAGCCACCTCCCTGCATTGGCTCCAGGCTCCGTTCACCTCAGGCCCAGAGTTAGGCTTTTGATAATAACAATGGCTAACAGTTGTTGAGCACTCATTGCATTCCAGGCCCTGTTCTCAGTGTTACCTGTGTTTGCTGTACAGATATATACGTATGTTATTTGTATACATGTGTTATATGTATTTTCTCATTTTATCCTCATAATCCTATGAGGGTAGCATTAAGCACCTAACACATATTTGATCCTCATTACAACACTGTGAGGTAGGAACTATTATTTCCCCCTTACAGATGAGGAAACTGAGACCCAGAGAAGTGAAGTAAACTTAGCAAGGAGTGAGCTAGGAGTCAAAAGCAAGCTTATCTGCAGAGCTTGGGCTCATCCCCTGCCCCCCACACACAGATGCTCATGCAGCTATGAATCTTATTCTCAGACAGAGGGCTTTTCTGCTCATCCCTTCCAGACTAGGACAGCCTCCAAGTATTCCAGGCCAGAAAGCCAACAACTCCGGACTCCAGAAGTCAGTCCTTACCCACTCTCCATGTGGGACCCCAGGGCCAGAAGCAAAGCCCCAGCAAATTCATTCAGTCAGTAAAAAATGAATGAACAGGGAGCTCCCCTGGCGGTTCAGTGGTTAAGACTCTGTGCTTCCACTGCAGGGAGCTCAGGTTCAATCCCTGGTCAGAGAACTAAGATCCCACATGCTGTGTGGCGCGGCCAGAAAAAAAAAGAATGAACAACATTTCCTTACATATTTATAATTCTTTAGAGAGAAAAAACAAACACCTCCTATGTGCCAGCCACTGGATGCTTTACTAATAAGAGGTTTGTTGAGTAGCTACTATGTACCAGGGACTATAATGCTTGACATGCATTAACTTGTCTAATCTTCACAATAACCCTAGCAGATAGGAACTATTATCATCCCCACTGTACAAAGGAGGAAATGAAACATAGAGACATTAATCAACTTTCCCAGGATCGTGGAGACCAATATTTTTCAGACTATTTTGTTTCTAAGAAATATATTTGACATCCTTCCCAAGAACACACACACACACACACACACACACACACACACACACACACACACACACACAACTGAGATTAAAAAAATCTACCAAGTATTTAACTTCCCTATGTGCACTCTGATATTTTTCTACTCTATTTTGTTCTGTTTTCTTTTTTCTTAAATTCTGGTCGTGACCTACTAAATTGATTTCACAACCCATTAATGAGTCACCACCCACAGTTTGAACAGCACTGAGTCATAGCTAGGAGCATCAGGGCCAGGATTCAAATCCAAATGATATGGCTCTGGAGCCTAATCTCTTGGTATAAAGAATGGCTGGGAAAAGGGAGACACTGGAGGCATGTGGACAAATGGGGACTGTATTAATGAGGGTCCCCCCAAAAACACACACACACACACACACACACACACACACACACACACACACACACACAACTGAGATTAAAAAAATCTACCAAGTATTTAACTTCCCTATGTGCACTCTGATATTTTTCTACTCTATTTTGTTCTGTTTTCTTTTTTCTTAAATTCTGGTCGTGACCTACTAAATTGATTTCACAACCCATTAATGAGTCACCACCCACAGTTTGAACAGCACTGAGTCATAGCTAGGAGCATCAGGGCCAGGATTCAAATCCAAATGATATGGCTCTGGAGCCTAATCTCTTGGTATAAAGAATGGCTGGGAAAAGGGAGACACTGGAGGCATGTGGACAAATGGGGACTGTATTAATGAGGGGGGCAGAGTCCTCGATAATCTCACCACCTCGCATTCCAGCAAAAGAGACTACAAAAGTCACTGATATTGCCTTTGGAATGCAAACTTGCTGGCATAGATACACTTATTCTTTAGTACTTAGTCCTCCCATGAAGGAAGTAGGGTGGACTGAGAAACAGACTTGGGCAATCTAAGTGATTTGACCAAGGTCACAGAGCCAGCACTAAAGCCCTGTGTCCTATCACCTGGATTCTTTCACACCATCCAGGACTCACCCTTGAGGATACTGACGGAGAGGCTAGAGACGGTGGTGGAGGTGGTGGTGGCAGTAATGTGATGATGGGGTGACAGTAGTGATAGAAATGATAATAGTTGATATGATGATGTGGGCTGGGGAGAAGTTGGTGTTGGTGTTGGTAGTATTAATGATGGAGGGAAGAGTAATGCGGAGGTTGTGGGGACAGTGGTGGTGGTGGCAGGACTGGTGGCACCACCAGAGCAGCATCTGCGCCCCCTTTCCAGGGTGAGCTGACTCCCTCCTCTCCCCTCCCCCTTTGCTAGCACTTCCCTGAGCACCTGGACCACTTTGCAGAGAACATGGAGGACTTCTCCAACGACCTGTTCAGCAGTTTCTTTGATGACCCCGTGCTGGACGAGAAGAGCCCTCTACTGGACATGGAACTGGACTCCCCCACACCGGGCATCCAGGCCGAGCACAGCTACTCCCTGAGCGGTGACTCGGCACCCCAGAGCCCCATTGTGCCCATCAAGATGGAGGATACCACCCAAGGTAAGAAGGGGTGGCAGGGCCCAGGGTACCAGACCCAAGGAGGGACACCAGACCCAGAGGAGGGACACCAGACCCAGAGGAAGGACACCAGACCCGAGGGGGCTCCCACAAAAGCCTCTCAGAGCAGCCCCTCGCCTTTTTGTTCTTCCGCAAGTCAGACCCAGAAGGGCATTTCTCAAGAGGGTCTTTGGCTGACTTAGGTCAGTGATGTGCAAAGGGTGGGTCCCAGACCAGGGGCAACACCTGGGAACTTGTTAGAAATGCAGATTCTCAGGTCCCACCCAGACCTGCTGGATCAGAAACCCTGTGGGGAGGATCCAGCCTTCCAGGTGATTCTGATGCATGCTTAGGTCTGGGAACCAGCCTTAGATGGAACAGCTGGCGGGGAGGGGAGGATTAAACAATAAATGTGGACAAGTCACCAAGACTCTAGAACCTTACCACCTCCTCACACTGTGATGTCCTCTGAGATGTTACCTGGGCGAAACACCTGCACCCTATTTTTTTTTTTTTTTTTTTTGCCTCATCACACGGATCTCAGGATCTCAGTTCCCCGACCAGGGATCGAACCCGGAATCCTAACCACTAGGCCACCAGGGAACTCCCCTGCACCCTACTTTTATTGCCAAAGGTAGGGTTCTCTAAAGCTCTCCTCTCCTCCCGTTGCGGAGCACAGGCTCCGGACGCGCAGGCTCAGCGGCCATGGCTCACGGGCCCAGCCGCTCCGCGGCATGTGGGATCCTCCCGGACCGGGGCACGAACCCGCGTCCCCTGCATTGGCAGGCGGACTCGCAACCACTACGCCACCAGGGAAGCCCCTCCCTCCCTTTTAAGCAAAGGGCCCTTTGAGTTTTTCCTCTCAGGTGATCAAGATTTGAGAACTCCAGACTGTGCCCCACCTAGAAATGGTCTCTTTGGGCATTTCCTCATATGGCTCCATCATATTTGGACATATGTCTTAGCCTTGATAAGCCTCAGTTTCTTCATCTACAAATGGGAATAACAATAAACATTTCTATAGCACTCTCCAGTTCACAAAGTACCTTCATGTTATTATCTCATTTGTCTCTCACAACTCACAGGTGAGGTCAGAATCACTTTTATCATACTCCCCATTTGTCTGATAAGGAAAGTGAGACTTCGGGAAAGCTGAGTTATTTAGGTTACGCACACAGTAAATGCAGAGCAGGGACTTGGGAGCAAGCAGACCCCCTGATTCTAAACCTCACACCCATGCCACCCACCACACTTGCCGGCATTAAGGGGCGCTAAAGGGTACTGGCTTTGGTGTGCATCCCGGCGCCTCAACCGGCTGCTGTGTGATCTTTAACAAGTTGCTTAACCTCTCTGGACCTCGGTTTCCTCAATTACAAAATGAAGACACTAGGTATCTTGAGAATTCTGGCCAGGATTAAAAAAATATATATGAAAAGTACCCAGCTCAATCAGTGCCCAGCACATTTCATATATGTATGTGTGTGTGTGTGTATGTATATATATATATATATAAAAATATAATTAGTGACTATTTCCTTATGTGTATAAAAGTCCTATTAAAACTATCGTGTCTAGAACCATGAACAGGGCTCTTATTCCTCTTTCCCTTTGGAGGACAATGGTCTTGAGTGAGTATTTTAATCTTCTCAACTATTAAATGGACAGACGAGCAGTGCCCGCTGCCAGGGTTGGTGGGAGGAATACACAAATTCATACGCAGCAAGAGCTTAGAATTAGACTCAGTGCAAGAAGTGTGAGCTGCTTCTGAGGGTCTTTGAGATTCCCCAGGGGCAGAGACGGGACTTCGTACCCAGCCCCCATCCAGCCGCTTGAGGGCAGGGACACCTTCTGGGGCTTTAAGCGGCTCCAGGGCTCGTGGCTGTGGAGGTCTCAACTTCCCTGTGTGCCCTGGCCTCAGCCCAGCCTCTGGAGGTCACCTCGATGGGGTGTCAGGCCCCAGCCTGGGGAAGGGTAGCATGTGGGGTGGACAGCCTCCCAGCCTGGCAATTCTTCACCACCCCAAGTCTGTTTTTAGAGCAGTTTGTCTGTGGGTCCTTTGCAGGGGGCAGCTTCCCGGAGGCCGGCGGGCTGGCCCTGTAATTTGGGAAGATTGTGGGTGTTCTTGGAGCCCAGGGGCAGCCTGCAGCCCAGAACTGAGGCCCTCAGCCTCCCAGCAGGGTGGGGCCTAGCCTCTGAGGTGGGATCAGGCAGCTGCTGACCCCTCTCCCCACCCACAGTGGGTTCCAAAGGCTAGAGTCCCCTCTAGCCCACCCATGCTGGCTCCTCAGACCTCTGCCTCACCAGAGCCAGGTGCTGGGGCCAACAGGGGCAGGGCTGACTCCAAGTGGCACCCATCAGGAAAAGGGGGGATGCCCAGCAGCCCTGTGACCCAGGTGAGGCCAGGAGGCCCACGAGGTGGAAACTGCCCTGGGAAACCTGAGCATCAGCCCTCACTCCCCACATGCCCTCCCAGGCACCAGGTCCTGTGGATTCTTCCTTCTAAATTTGTCTCCAGCATGTTCCTTCCTCTCCATCCCCACTGCCACTGCCTTAGCATGTGCATCACCTTCTCTCGCTGGACAATTTCAACAGCCTCCTGCGGGTCTCCCTGCCTCCCTCTGCCGGGCCAGTCTGCACACACAGGCAGAATGATCTTTTTTAACATTACAAATCTGAGCATGCTTAAAACTCTTCAGTGCCTCCCAGTTACTTTTAGGACAAAGTCGCAGCTCCAAGGCCATGCCATCCCTGCTGGCCTCTCTGACCCCATCTCCTTCCCTTTGCGTTCTAACTGCACTAAACTGCTCGTGACTCTCACCAGATCCCCAGCACCCAGCACGGTGCTCAGCAGATGTTTACTGAATAACAATAATTGTATTCACAATAGCTGCCATTTATTGAACATTTACTTCTTGTCAGGTACTTTTACAGATGAGGAAGCTAAGGCTCAGAGACGTTAAGCAACTTACCTAAAGTCACACAGCCAGTCAGGAGGGGTCTGTTGTCCAAGCCCACTCTGTAAACTGCTGAATGAAGAAGATGCCCCCACCTCTTCTGACCCCAGCCCACTTCGCCCTCCTACCTCACAAGCGCCGGCCCCTGCCCTTTTCCGCCTGCCTCCCAATATACCCTAGCATCTCTCCACAGTCCTGTCCAGAGCAGCTCCAAGGGGCCAGGAGAGGGGCTGAGCCCTCTGCTCTAGGAGTCCCCTGAGCCTGGGTCCTGCCCCCTTCCCTAGATATGGAACACGGAGCGTGGGTGCTGGGACACAAACTGTGCTCGGTCATGGTGAAGCAGGAGCAGAGCCCGGAGCTGCCCATGGACCCTCTGGCTGCCTCCTCAGCCATGGCTGCCGCTGCCGCCATGGCCACCACCCCGCTGCTGGGCCTCAGCCCCCTGACCAGGCTGCCCATCCCCCACCAGGTGAGCCTGGGGACTGTTAGTAGGGGCTGAGGGAGGGAGGAGGGATGATGGGTCTCTGTGGGAAGAGCAATCCAAAGCCCTGTGCACACAGGGTCTCTGTGAACAGGGAGCAATGTGACCCTCAGGACTGAGAGTCGGAACTCCCAGACCAGACCCCTGCCCATCCCTTGAGCCATCCCTTCACCATCCTAGAATGGGCTCAAACCACAGCACCCTCGGAATAAGCTGGGGCCCTCACTGTGCAGAAGAAAAATGACAGGGACCCAGGCAGGGCTGGGTATCAGGGGCCCAGTCCAGGGTCTCAGGGAAGGAGACATCCCAGGCCACTTAATTTTCTCAAAGTGTCTGGATTTTTCAAAAGGAAGAAACACCTAAATGGAAATATAAAAATGATGCCATATTTCAATTGTTTATATTCATGAGATGAGTATTTTTAACCCACACCCTCATGCCAGCCCTCACCCCCGTGAATGTATAGATAAGAGCAGTTGGCTGTAAATCCAAAGTTGACATCCCAGACCCCTGGCTCCTGGGAGACGCCCTGCCTGGGTCCCAGCTCTGCTCTCATTTGTGCTCTGGGCATGCTGCCTTCCCTGTTTTTTCCTCAGCTTCCTTCTCTGTAAAATGGGAGCATGAACTACTGCTAAGGGGGTCCTACCCCTGAGTCTACAGCATGAGGGTTACCTTGAAATCCCTAGAGTCAAGGTTTGGCTGGCACTGCCCCCTGCTGGCCACGCAGCTCACCTGATCAAAATGTACGGGACCAAAAGTGAGAAAGGTCAGCCCCTCCTACTCCACAAGGGACCTGAGGATTCAGGGTTGGCTGCAAATGGGGAGGATCTTTGGGGACCACCTCTAGGACTGGCTCTGCGACTCCTCAGCCCTCGCCATAGCAGGAAGGGAAGGCATGACGGCAGCGGCAGCCAGGGTCTTGGAAGCTGTGCGCATGCCTCAGAGAAGGAAACTGAGGTGGAAGGGGTTAAGCAACTTGCCCCACACGGCACAGTCAGAAGCAATGGAACTGCATTCCAAACTCAGCCGCCAGACCCCAGAGCCCACACTTTCCGCTCTAGTGAGGCCGAGACCCCCTAGTGGAAGGCACAGGAACCAGGAGTTGGTATGACAATGATGAGCGTGGGACCCACATGAGAGCTGTCGCCCTACTGCATCGCAGTCCCTTCCTCTGTCACTTGAGGCCTGAGCTGGGATGTAGACCAGGGAATCTCCAAGGTCCCTGCCAGCCTTAACCTCCTGGGACTCTTACTCACCTGCCTAAATTCGGGATTCTGGGTCCCACCCACGATATCATGACCTCTCTGCTGGCTGCAGACCTGGAGGGGAGAGATGGCCCTGAAATCCAACACCCAACACAGCGCCTTCTCAAAGAGAACACCCCTTGTAGGTGTGTTGGTCCTCATGTGTAGGAAGCCATGCCTGTTGATGTCCTTTCTGGAACAGCAAGTTGGGATGGCATAAAGAAATAGGAATGCGTGTTTATTTAAAGCATTAATCTAATTCTATCAGTCCCTTGCTTAAAAACCCATTAGGGGCTCCTCATTGTTTCAAACTTCTTTGTCTGGATTCTACTCACCTCCTCCCCACGCCCTCCCCCCAGATCTTCTGGTCTTGTTTCTCACCACTCCACCTCTGGCACACACCCCTACACTCTGGACACCCTTAATACTTGCAGTTTCCAGATCTAAGCTGTGCTCTGTCTGGCCTCTGTGCCTTTGCAGATGCTTTTCCCTCTTCTTGGAATGCCTCTCCCCTCATCTACGTACTGCCCCATCCTTTATCTGGAATACTCCTATTTATACATCAGGACTCAAACTTCAGCTGCTCAGGGAGCTTTCCCTGCGCCCCCAGCCAGTTAATGCCTCCTTCGTCTGTGCTGTTGTTACCGCTCATTGAACAACTACAACCTGCCAGACATTACCTCCCGTCCTCATGGCAACCCACATGGGCTCACAGTCAGTGTAGGGTCAGCCTCCACCAAAAAGATGGCCCTGGCCTCAGAGGCCACAGGAGGCCCTCCTTTCTCTGAGCTTAGAGGCTAAACGATGCTACTTGGCCACCATTCTCTTTTCTTAGGTCTACTTGACTTCTCTAAGCACGAGAACTTACCTCTGCTCCTCTGGAATGTGCCTGGAACCCTGGGCCCAGATACTTCCTTTTTTTTTTTTTTAATTTATCCACTTATTTTTTATTTTTTGGCTGCGTTGGGGCTTCGTTTCTGCGCGCAGGCTTTCTCCAGTTGCGGCGAGTGGGGGCTACTCTTCCATGCGGTGCGCGGGCTTCTCGTTGCAGTGGCTTCTCTTGTTGAGGAGCACGGGCTCTAGGCGTGCCGGCTTCAGCAGTCGTGGTCCATGGCTTGTTGCTCCATGGCATATGGGATCTTCCCGGACCAGGGATCGAACCCGTGTCCCCTGCATTGGCAGGCAGATTCCCAACCACTGTACCACCAGGGAAGTCCCAGATACTTCCTTAATGCTGCAGGGCAGACCCCCAGGCCCAGGGAGAGAGGGAGGTTGGATGGCATGGTGGGGACGGGCCCCCCGGGGCAGCTGACGGAGCTGGGCCTGTCTCTTCCTCAGGCCCCAGGAGAGATGACTCAGCTGCCAGTGATCAAAGCAGAGCCTCAGGAGGTAAACCAGTTCCTCAAAGTGACACCAGGTAAGTGTGTCCAGAGAGGGACTCTTCCTCTCCAGTCTTGGACAGACCGCATTCTTTACTCCCTTGGTCCGGCCCACCCATCTCCCTCGACACCTCCCACCTCTCCCCAGAATATTCTCTCCTCCCCACCCTGCCCATTCTCCATCCCTCTGGTCCCCTTCTTACACAATCTACAGCTGTCATCACTATTATCAACACCTTCTCACCCCTCCCATCATTCTTTACTTGAAGTCCACTCTATAGCCATCAGTCAACCCATCCATCTACTTATTTATCCATCTATCTGTCCATCCATCCATCTATCCATTTATCCATCCATCCAACTAGAGTTCACTGGACATCTCCTAGTCCCAGGAGCTGGGGAAGCAGAGAGAGAAGACAGTCCCTGTACCCAAGTAGATCACAGAGTAGTGTGAGCCACAGACAAACCACCAATTATACAGCAGTTTATGGATTAAAGATGGCAGACCCCCAGGAAGCCTTGAAAGCACATCCCCAGACCTGACAGGGGAGAAGAGAACAGAGGAAGCTGCTTGGATTGACCAGAAAGAGAAAGGGCTAACTGAATCTTTCCAATCCCACCTCATTAATTCATCAAACATTGATTAAGCATCTACTGTGCTTATTCAGGCCCTGGACTAAGTACCGCAAGGTTTAGAAAGATGAATAACGCCCAAGTTTCACCCTGAAGTTGGTCCCAGCCTCTGAGGGAAGAATTAACAGGAGGTAGAAAGGGACCAGTGTGAAAACACCTTACATTGTAGAGTGCCCTTCAATTCGTAAAGCGTGTTCCCATACGTTAGCCCACTGCATCCTCCTGGCTCCATGCAAGTCCTTTCACCCCCATTCAGCAGGGAAGCGAGGCTGGGAGAGGTTAAGTAAACATAACTATAGGTCACACAGTTGTGGGGTGCAACAGTCAAGACTTGAACTCAGGTCTCTCTGAGTCCAAGTTCAGTGGTCTTTACAGTCTGGCATCCATAATAGGCAAATGAGAGCCAAAGAAGGGAGAGGGGACTCCTGCAGGAGGCAGTCATGGGCCGAGCCCGGAAGGATGCCGTGCTTCCTCCTGCCAGCCTCAGCCCGGCTCTGCGGTGCAGTCAGCTCCAGGTTCCCGCACCTGGACTTAAATCTGGGCATTCTGTGCTGGCCTGGGAGCTCTCCCTGCAGCAAGGCTCTTGGTCCTCTTGGCTCTGCCCAGGCCTCTTCCTGACCACCTGCAGAGCATCGATCTTCCTGATGCTGTGGCCTCAGAGAGGCAGCACAGAAGGCATGCTGGGGAGAGTAGCGCTCCTGGTGGGTCTGCTGAAAGCCCAGTGCCTGCTGTCCTGTTACGCTGAGGTTGAAAATGGACCCCTGGGGTTTCGCAGTGGAAAGAAAGGGACAGAGGCTGCGGCTTGCCCAGCCTGATCCCCATGGGTCTTGCTATGGGCAGATTCCAGTCACCTCCTGGGGTTGCCAAGTTGGAGGCTCAAAGATCCTGAGCGCTGTGAAGTCAGGGGTAGGGGAGGGACCCCAAGAATCCAGCCTCTGTGATATCCCCACCAAGAACCAGGCTTAAAGGAGCCAGGCTTCTGTGGAGTCAGAGATGGGGTGGCACTCAGGAATTGTCTTCTGGGACATCAGCTCGTCTTTCTGACATGGCAGAGGGGCTTCCGATGTTATAGTGGTCAAGGCCCCAGCAGCCAGTCCCACAGCCATTCCGGGCTGGCTTAGGTCCGTGCTATGCTGAACTCCGATTGTGCGACCAGAGCTGGGGCACCACCCTGCTAACCTGGCTTCTCCTGCTCTCCCCAGAGGACCTGGTGCAGATGCCTCCGACGCCCCCCAGCAGCCATGGCAGCGACAGTGACGGCTCCCAGAGTCCCCGCTCTCTGCCCCCCTCCAGCCCCATCCGGCCCATGGCCCGCTCCTCCACAGCCATCTCCACCTCCCCGCTCCTCACTGCCCCTCACGTAAGCAGCTGGGGGTGGATTGACCCTAGAGTCAAGGAATTGAGTGCCTGATCCCCACCCCCATCAGAATTCAGAGAGGTGCCTGCCCAGCAGATGGGAGTGACAATCTTTTAATCGTGCCTTGGGGTAAATAGGAAACAGGTAGAGAGTCCAAGAGGCCTGCCGAACCCACACTATTGCAGAGCCAGGACTAGAACTTGACATTCCTCACCTTCAGGGCGATGGCCCAGGCTGCCCCCAAAGGGCACTGTTTGGAGAACAATGTTCAGGAGGCCCAGAATCCACTGGGATGGGTATGGAACCTCCCAAGAGGTGGTGGGTGTCTGAGGTGGGTGCTGTTTAGGGGGCCCTGGACAAATAAGCTTTGAGGCTGTGGGTTCCAGGATGGGATCTCCGGACCACCCCACCCCCAGCAATATACAGAGGGCCAAACATGCCAGGCTCCCAGCAACGTCCTGAGCACCTGATACATGTTATTGGATTTAATTCAGATCTGCCCCTTTTTCAGATGAGGAGACCAAGGCTCAGTGAGTTGAGTGCCTTGCCCAGGTCACGCGAAGAGTAAATGGCAGAGCTGGAATTTGAATGCAGGGCTGTCTGGTTCCTAACTATCGTGTCACCCTTCCCACAGAAATTACAGGGGACGTCGGGGCCACTGCTCCTGACGGAGGAGGAAAAGCGCACCCTGATTGCTGAGGGCTACCCCATCCCCACGAAACTCCCCCTCACCAAAGCTGAGGAGAAGGCCTTAAAGAGGGTCCGGAGGAAAATCAAGAACAAGGTAAAGCGTGAGCCAGGCCCTGCCCCTGCCCTGGGGCTTCCCTGGTTCGGGGGGAGGGCTCTGCTCCCCTGGTGATGCCAGCCCTTAAGTTGGGGAGCCCCAGGAAGCAGATATGTGCTGTGGTAACTCCCGCTTGGGGGCTTCCCCCTCTAGATCTCGGCCCAGGAGAGCCGCCGTAAGAAGAAGGAGTACGTGGAGTGTCTAGAAAAGAAGTAAGAGGTCTTGGGCAGGTGGGCGGCTTGGGTGGCCTGGGCCCTACTCCCCAGCCTGGCCTGCTCGCCCCAGCCCTCTCTCACAGGGGTGGGGGGGCACGGGGACTAGGATGCTGGTGGGCAGGGCTAAGGGGGCAGCAGTGAGTCTGGGGGCTGCCCCCGAGCCTGTGCCTGCTTGGCCCCCACAGGGTGGAGACCTTTACATCCGAGAACAACGAACTGTGGAAGAAGGTGGAGACCCTGGAGAATGCCAACAGGTGGGTGGTGCCACCTGCGTCCCCCCGGCCCCTGCAGCCAGTGCCTGGCTATGGCATAGCTCTGGGAGGCAGGAGAGAGGAGAGGTCACTGAGTTCAGAACCCCAGAAACAGGGACTCTGCAGCCTGGGACCCTCAGTTTCCCATCTAGATACCAGACAAGGCTGGTAAGGTGCTTAAATGTGGTGATACAGACCAGCACAGCAGCAGCCCCTGGGAACTTGTTAGAAATGCTTATTCTCAGGCCTCATGCCAGGCCTATTGAATAGGAACTCCAGGGGGAGGGTTCAATGATCTGTGTTTTAATAAACCCTCCAGGTAATTCTGATGCACCTTAAGGTTAGAACCTACCGGTGTACATGCTTGCCACCCAAAGCGAGTTTCTCAGACCAGCAGCATTAACATCACGTGGGGGCTTGTTAGAAATGCAGAATTTCAGGGGACATCCCTGGTGGTCCAGTGGTTAAGATTTCACCTCCCAATGTAGGGGGTGTGGGTTCGATCTCTGTTCGAGGAGCTAAGATCCCACATGCCTCGCGGCCAAAAAACCAAAACATAAAACAGAAGCAATATTGTAACAAATTCAATAAAGACTTTAAAAATGGTCCACATCAAAAAAATCTTTAAAAAAAAAAAAAGAAAGAAATGCAGAATCTCAGGACTCTCCCCAGACTTACCGAATCAGAATCTGCATTTCAACGATACCCCTGGGTGGTTCACACGCACAATGAAGCTTGAGAAACATTAGTATGGAACCCGCACAGGGCCTGGCAGGCAGTAGCCACGTAAAGTCACAACTCTGGGTGCCATTTTTGTGACCCTGGAAAAACTGTTACGTACACCTCTCTGGGCCCCAGTTTCTCTGTCTAAATGGAGATGATAGAAGCAGTATCTCCCAGGATTCATGTGACGATGCAATGAGACCTAGCAAGTAAAGGGCCAGCACTGTCCTTGGCATTTGAGAATGTTCCATTCATGTTAGCTTTTCTTCTTCGTTTTTTCTTGTTATTATTCTGAATTCTTGATAGTGACCAGCCATGAGCCCACAGTAGGTTTGTGAGAGTAATAATTGTTTGCTGGGAGTAATTAAAATAACAGACAACAGCTAGTATGTAGCAGGTGCTCAACAGAAGGCTTTTTCCTTCTTTCCTTCCTTCTCCCCCAGCTTCTCCAGCGGGATCCAGCCACTCCCCTGAATGACCTGGAGAATGCCCCCCTGACTCAGGGATGGGGGGCGGGAGCCCTCACCCCTCACCCCCTTCCTCTGGCCCAGATTCCTCCCTAGTCCCAAATAGGCCGAGGCCCTTGGAGCTGTTTCGCCACCTGCTGTACATTCTGGGAACTGCAACCCCACCGACCGGCTGGGTGGAGGAAAGAGAGAATTAAACATTTGTTCACCAAGGGTGGGCTGGGCACCCTCTGTGGGTACCCAGAGGATTCCTCGCCGGGAGGGACCCAGTCCTTGCCCTCAGGGAGCCCATAGTTAGTGAAGGAGACTGACATAGACATTCATAAATAAACGAAGTGTTACAGGTGCTGTGATAAAAGCAAAAACAGCAACAAAATTAACAAAACTGGTAGCTACCATTTCCTGGACACTTGCTCCTCACCATATACCAGGCAGCTGCCAGATGTGTCCTTCGTATCAGCTCAAGGTGCCGTGGATACAAAGGAGGGAGGGTCAATTTAGCTGTGGCTGGTGCAGGGTAAGAAAAAGAAAGTGGCCTCAGCTGAGGTGGTCCAGGCTCTCCTCCAACCCCCCCCTTTGGCCAGGAGCGCGTCGTGGGGCACCCCTGAGCCTCCATAGGGTGACCCAGCCACACCACAGAGGAGCCACGTGGGAGGTGACCTTTTCTGTCTTGACTGAAACGGGCACCTGGCGTGGAAGCCATGTCTGGAGGCTGCCCAGCTCCTCCCCGGGAGAGCTCCCTGAGGCAGAGATGCCTGCTGGGTCAGAACCTGCCGGGTGACCGCTGTGCCCTCCTCAGGACCCTGCTCCAGCAGCTGCAGAAACTCCAGACTCTGGTCACCAACAAGATCTCCAGACCTTACAAGATGGCTGCCACCCAGACTGGGACCTGCCTCATGGTAGGTGCTGTTCCCTCACCGCAGGGCCACAGGAAGACAGGTCTTCCCCAGGCTGGCTTTCTACGGGTGGGGGGCGGGCAGAGCTTCAAGGACCTGGCCATGTTGTGGGCGGTGTCACCAGAGTAAACCATCCTAGTACCTGGTGCAGTGGGTCCAGCAGACCCCAGCCTTTTTCCCCAAGTCCATGGAACCTTCTAGAACATGACCTTCCCTGACCAGTTCTAACACAGTGTGGATGTGTAGTGACTCACGTGAACTCAGCTAGAGGATGGCAGGGCAAGTCCCGTGAGGAGGCAGCTTCTTCAGGCCCAGGGGAGTGGAGTGACGGGCTGGGGGGATGAGGGGAAGTATGGACCTGGTTCTTTCTGGAATGGAGGGTGAGTGCCTAGGCTGTGGCTCAGGCCTCTGCTAGCCCCTCTTCCACATTTCCTGGAGCTGTACAGCCTGTCGCCTCCTGGCTAATCACTCCCCAGGCCCTCCGAGATCCTCAAGCTCTCAGGTGGCAAAGCCCCAGTAGAGGCAGGGGTTAGTTTGGGCTCTGTGACTCTTAACCTCCTCCTGCTGGCCCACCTTCCTGGGAATCCTGCTGGGAATCTGGTGTGAAGATACGTCCCCCTCCCTTGCCCCAATCTCAGCCTCCTCCCACACCTACCCCTTCCTTCCCTTCCTGATTCCTCCACCCCATAGGTGATAACCACATTGGCCAATTCCCCCTCTTTTCTAGCACTGCCTGGGGCGGCCCCCTACAATGGGCTGAGATGTCCCGACAGCCTCTACCTTCTCCTCTGGGAGCAGCTTTCCTGGAAAAATATTGAGCCTTTTGCCCCCATTGGCTCGGGGGCGTGGGGAGGATAGGGGTGGCCAGGGTTGCAGCCCCTCCGCTCTCTCTCCACTACCAGGTGGCAGCCCTGTGCTTCGTCCTGGTGCTGGGCTCCCTCGTGCCCTGCCTCCCTGAGTTCTCCTCCGGCTCCCAGACTGTGAAGGAAGACCCCATGGCCACTGACAGCGTCTACACTGCCAGTCAGAGTGAGTGCCCTGAGCCAGGCTGCCTTCCCCCCACGCCAGCCCCAACTTCTGAGCAGAAGCCAGACACAAGAGAGGAGCCAGGTTTGGGGCTGGCGCCGTCTCATTCTACCTCCTCATTTTGCAGATGGGGAAACTGAGGCCCCCAAAAGGTCTATGATGTGTTCAATGTTAGTTATAGAATTAGGACTACAATGAAGAGCCCCGGATTCCCAGCCCACCCAGGAGTGGCTTGCGGGGTAGGTTTAGGGAATAACGGGAATGTTTCCACCCTAGCCCCCATGTATTATGGTGCCAGTTGGTAGGGACATCTGCTAAGCACCATCAGTATTTTACAACTGGGATAGGAAATCAGTTTCAGCTCCAGGGACATTTTCCGTAAGATGGCGGTGGCTGCCTGAAGCATTGTGTTAAGAAGGACTCTGAGGCGCCACTCAGGATCAACAGGAAGGAGTGCCAGGATCCACTGGTAATGTCTGTCATGGGCAGAGGCGGGGTAGTGGTAGTGTGAGCTCAGATAGCTACCATCCCACAGGGGACTGTGAGGATTGTTAAGAGCGTAGAGCTTCAGAGTCAGTCATATCTGCCACTCACTAACTGCGTGACCTCAGGCATGTGTGTTCACGCTAAATTTCAATTTCTTTATCTTGAAAACGGGAGTTACAAGTTCCACACTTCCTGAGCACATTTGTTGTGAAGACTAAATGACATGGTGCACAAAGGCCATTAGCACGGTGCCTGGGACACAGCAGGCACCTACTAAATGAACACAATCGCTTCCTTTCTGATGAGCTCACAAGAGGAGAGAAAAGATACGACACACAGTGGCAAGGGGAGAACTGGTATAGGGTGCAGCAAAGAATAGTATGGGCTCCCAGAAGCAGAGGATACTCCAGATAGACCTGCGGAGGCACTTCCAGACAGTCCCTCATCATTCACCAGGAGCGAGTTATCCAGCAGGGCAGGAGGAGGAAGAGGAAACAGATGGGAGGTCAGAGAGAGAGAAGCTGGGGAGGGGTGAGTTTCAAGAAGGAGGGATACTTCAGGGAGAATGAGCTAAGCCTGAAGGGCCTTGAGGGGAGGAAGCGGCGTGGGGAGGGTTAGGGGAAGAGGAAGCAGAGGTGGGGAGTGAAAACCACTCCCTGGACCAGAGCAGCCTGAGAAGGAGAGAACAGGACAGTTACTAAGGGAGGTGGGTGGCAGGGATGTAAGGTCTTGAGAGCCACGTGTCCATTTTCCCAAGGCCTGAGGGGCCTATGTGTGTTGGGAGAGACAGGGAATCTTGGAGATTTTTGGAGGGAGAGGGGAGTGTTGATGGACAAAACCAGAGTCAGAGGAGCCAGAGGAGCGAGGGAATGAATGAGCCCCTCTGAGTGAGCGCAGTGAGTTTCAGGCCCAGTGTCCGCAGGGCGAAGAGGAGATGACCTCTGGAGCAGGCTGGCTTACAGAGCTGGTGCACCGCACAGCTCCAGGGGCTCCGCTCACATAGACTGTGAGATCCGGGCCCTGAGAGTGAGAAGGGCAGTGGTGGGTCCTGGAGTCAAGCACACCTGGGTTTACATCTCACCTTCACTGCAGACTAGCCTGGGACAGCGTGCCTGGCAACCTGGAGCCTCAATTTCCTGTTCTGTGGAATGGAGCTAAAAATATCTCATTCCAAGAGTTTCTGTTAATGATTTGATATAGGTTAAAGGATGCCTACAATGCCTGGCACGTGATAGATATCCAAAAAATGTGTTTTCTTTTTTTTTTTTCATGTCCCTGAAGGGCAGACTAGGGCCTAGAACAGGAAAAGGATTAATTCAAGGTTTCACAGAAAGTGAGTGGTACAGTAGGATCAGAACCCAGGTCTCAGATGCCCCAGTCCAGTACCCTCTGCTTAGGAAGATCTAACTTTCTCTGAGTGCAGTTTCAATCACTCTATTATCTCATTTAAACCTCACATCAACAGGAGGTTAGCCCCCGTATTCCTATTTTACAGATGAGCAAACTGAGGCTCAGAAAGGTGAAAACAAAGGCATGACTTGCCTATAGTCACACAGCTCAGAATTGCTAGAGCTGGGATTCAGATCCAGGCCCGTAAGATTCCAGGGCCCAGGTCCTTAAACGCCAGGCCCTGAATGTGGCCTGGATGGGGAGGGAGCCTCTTGGCACCGTGGCTCACCCTGAGCTCCTTCTCCAGTGCCCTCTCGAAGCCTCCTGTTCTATGATGAGGGGCCAGGCTCATGGGAGGATGGCCACAGCGCCCTGCTGCCCGTGGAGCCCCCAGATGGCTGGGAGATCAAGCCCGGGGGTCCGGCGGAGCAGCAACCCCAGGACCACCTGCAGCATGACCACCTGGACAGCACCCACGAGACCAGCAAGTACCTGAGTGAGGCCTGGCCCAAGGACGTCGGTGGAAACAGCACCAGTTCTGACTTCTCCCACCCTAAGGAGTGGTTCCACGAGAGGTGGGTGGGTGACCCCTTCCCTTCCTGGGGTCCCAGGCTCCCCCCGCCCTCTGCCTGCCCGTGGTCCCCATGTCCTCAGCCACACCCTCCCAAGGCCCCGTCCCTCCCGTGTCCAGATCCAGCTTGCAGAGGGGTGAGAGGGTCGTCCCTGGACAGAGTCACCCCTGACTTCTCTTCTCTCTCTAGGGATCTGGGCCCCAACACCACCATCAAACTCTCCTAGGCCGTGCCAAGACCAAGGACACAGGACGTACCCTCTGGCACTCAGAAGAGGGGTTGTCTTACTCACTAACCCGGATCCGGCTAGTACCCCTGCCCCCTGGGGTCCGTCTTCCCCCCAGCCCACCTTTGCCCCAGATGTTGACTGGGGCCTCTCCTCTCCCCACACATTTGGACTGTCCCCTTAGGCCAACCGCTCTGTTCTCACCACCTCTCCACAGCCATCCGTCCTTCTCAGATAAACCACTCACTGGGTTACCTTTCTCATAACGACCAACAGGACCACTGCCTCCCTGCCCCAGCCCCGCCACACACACACACACACACACACACACACACACAGCCACACACACACACACACACACACACACACACGTCAACAGACCGACACACACCCCCACCCTTCCCCCCACTGTACAGAGACCAAGAACAGAAATTGTTTGTAAATAATGAACCTTATTTTTTATTATTGCCAATCCCTAAGATATTGTATTTTACAAGTCTCCCTCCGACCTGCACCCCTCCCTTGTTTTATATTTTATGAAGTTAGTGCGGGCTTTGCTGCTCCCTGGCCCAGGAAAGAGGGTTCCCCCCACCCCTCACCTGGCCTCCTCCTGCCGCTGCCCAAGCGCTGGGCCTTTTTAATTGCCAAACTGCTTCACCCAACAGCTCAGCACATGCTTTAAGAAGGCATAAGTAAAAAAAAAAAAAGATGCAGCATCAATTCCTGACTTTGTGCCTTTCTTCATCGTTGGGCTGGGGGCAGGGGGGTGGGACTGAAGGATGAAGGAGTAAGAAGGGTAAGTTTATTTTATATTCTGACCGGAGGTGATTGGGGGTGAGGGGTTTGAGAAAGCATTTGTGTTGAGTTCCCTCTTCCAGCCAGGCGAGAGTTCAAACTAGATGGTCAAAGAATTCTGCAGCAATTCCCCCACCCCAAGGCTCTTCCAAGTACCTACGATTGCTGAGTATGGAAGCAGAAAGGCATATAAGCCACCAAGATGGCCTTTAGGGAGTGGTAACTGCGATAACGAACACCTAGGGTGGCCAGGCACTGCACTAGGCACTGTACACGCCGTACTCAGGTTGGTCCTCCTAAGACCTGCCAACTTCTTGGTTCTTGTATCCTTTGCTTCAGCTGAATTAAAAGCACAGACTTCAGAGTAAGAACAGCTGTGTTTGGCTACTGGAGCTGCCACTTGCTAGCTATGTGCGGTGGGCAGAATTCCAGTATGACTCCAAGGTTGCTGCCCCCTGGCATACACACCCTGTTTCATCCCTTCCCCTAAGGTCTGGAGGGGACCTGTGAATGTGAGGGGATGTCACTCCCGGAATTAGGTGACCTTTCATGGAAAAAGTAAAGGGATTTTGCAGGTGTAAGTAAGGTCCCAAATCAGTTGATTCTGAGTTAATTAAAAAGGAGGTTATCCTGGGTGGGGGGCCTGGCCTAATCAGGTGAGAGTCATTAAAAGAGGGACTGAGCCCTTCCTGAAGAGATAGTCTCCTGCTGGCCTTGAAGAAGCAAACAGCCATATTGTTGTGAACCACATGGAGAGGGTGGCCTCTAGGCGCTGAAGGCCTCATGGTATGGTGGCAAGGCATCGGATTCTGCCAACAACCTGAACAGCCTGGAAGAGGGCCTCAGCTCCAGATGAGACCCCAGCCCAGCCAACACCTGGACTGCCACCTGGTGAGAGCCTGAGCACAGGACCCAGCTGAGCTGTACCCAGATCTGAGCCATGGACACTGAGATCATACATGTGTTGTTTTAAGCCATGTTTGTAGTAATTCCTTATGCCGTGTAGGAAGCTAAGACACTACGTAACCTGAACCTCTCTGAGCCTCCACTTCTCCGTTTATAAAAAGAGGATATAACTAAGATTCAGTACATGAGGCTGTTGTAGGGATTCAATGAGGTAAATCATATAAGGGGTTTAGAACAGGGCCCAACGTACACTGGCTCTGAGAAAGATTAGCTGTGCATTTAGAGGCAGTATCAATACAGTGAGCTAAGAGCCAAGCTAGGGGTGCTATTATAAGCACAGAGGAGGGTGCCTCACCCAGACAAGCAGTAAGGGCTTCCTGGAAGAGGTGACACGAAGGACTGTTGGAAGTAGGCAGGAGAGAGAAAGGGGCATTCCAGAAAGAAACGGCCTGGGCTAAGGCCTCAAAGTTGGGAGAGAGAGCAGGAAAACTTCAAGAAAACCTCCAATAGTTCAGAACAGCCAGAAAGTAAAGGGCAAGGATGCTGAGAACTGAGGCTGGATAGTGATCAGGGCCCAGATCCAGAAGGGCCTTGAATGCCTTGCTCTGGCATTTGGACTTTATCATGCAGGCATGATACTTTCATACTCGGAGAAGGGGCCTGGTGGTGGGATGGCGCCTGGGCCAGCCGCCCACCAGAGGAAAAGATGGACAAGACCAGACAGAACTATGGAGCCTCAGAATTGGCCTTCAAGGGACTTCCCTGGCAGTCCACTGGTTAAGACTTTGCCTTCCAATGCCGGGGGTGCGGGTTCGATCCCTGGTTGGGGAGCTAGGATCCCACATGCCTTGCAGCCAAAAAAACAAAACATAAAACAGAGACATTATTGTAACAAATTCAATAAACACTTTAAAAATGGTCCACATCAAAAAAAAAATCTTTAAAAAATAAAAAGAATTGGCCTTCAAGCCCCATCCTCTGTCCTCCTCCCACAGCCTCATCTTGACCACTTGATGGGGACCTCATTGCCTGCTGCTGGGCGTCAGTTTTAACTGCTAGAACACACAGGCCTTTGCAGCAAGGCCATTAAAGTCTGGGCTCTGGGCCAAAGCTATGATTATTATTAACAATAACTTTTAGCACACCCCCTTTCCTGATTGATTCATCCATTCTCTCTATTAGTCATTCAACAAACTGCCTTCAAAGGTCCCCCAGGCTTGTGGAGGAGGCTGGGGAGTAAACCAGTCATCAGAGCCAGTGTGATGGAGGGGTGTACAGGATGCTAAGGAGATGCAGAAGAATGTCATGTAATTCAGATTCTGTGGGTCAGGGAGGGCAACTTGGACTGAGTCTTAAAGGATGGGTAGGAGTTGGCGAGGTACAGAAGGGGTTAGGGTGTTTGGGGTGGAGAGAATGTCAGGTGCAGACACAGAGCCATGAAAAGCAGGGCCAGGACCCGGTTGAGGCAAGGGGGGTGATTAGCCTGCAAAATTTAAGGAGGCACTTGTATAGCCCTGAGAGTGAGTACCTCCTTAAATTTGGCACCCTAGGAGCCCCAACTTGCTTCACCCTCATCCCGGCCCTGATAGAAAGTAGGGCCCTTGCAGGGATCTAAAGAAAGAACATTTTATCCTGAAGGTGATAGAGAGCCGCTGAATATGGTTAAGCCGGAGCATGAGATAATCAGATTTGCCTGTCCTGGGGCTCTGCAGCGGGTATAGTGAAGATGAGACAGATTCTGGAGATAATTAGAAGGAATTATCAACAGGCTTTGACATCAAATTGGCTGTGGAGTGCAAGAGGGAGGGTGGAGCCCGGCATGACATTTAGGTGTCTGACTTGGAGGCCACGGTGGTGGTGGATGAGACCTTTCGCTGAGACAGGGAATGCAGGAGGAAGAGCAGGTTTGGAGAGAAAAAGAATTCGTTTTATCGTATCTTGCATTTGAGCTGCCTGTAGAATGTTCACATTAGCATGCAAGTCTAGGGCTTGCCAGAAAGGGATCTCAGGCAGATTAGAAAATTGTCAGCATCCAAGTGGTATGTTAAAGTCTTGGGTCTGGGGGCTTCCCTGGTGGTGCAGTGGTTGAGAGTCCACCTGCCGATGCAGGGGACATGGGTTCGTGCCCCGGTCAGGGAGGATCCCACATGCCGCAGAGCAGCTGGGCCGGTAAGCCATGGCCGCTGAGCCTGCGCGTCCGGAGCCTGTGCTCCGCAACAGGAGAGGTCACAACAGTGAGAGGCCCGCGTACTGCAAAAAAAAAAAAAAAGTCTTGGGTCTACACAAAGTGAAGAGAGATTTAGGGAAGGACTCCAGGGAAGTTGGACATTAAGAGACAGTGGAGGAAGAGGAGTGAACAAGAAGGCTGAAAAGGAATGGTCGGAGAGGGGAGAAAAACCAGGAGAGGTGAGTGCCCCAGAAACTGATGGAGAGAGCTTCTAGGAACGGTGCTCACAAGTGTCAGATGCTATCTGAGAGGCTGGAAAAGATGAGAAGACAACGTGTCTATTTGCTTTGATAATGAGGAGGTCACCAGTGACCGTGGCTGGAGCTGTGTAGGGAAGAACTGGGGCAGAAGTGAGACCCGGGTGGAAGTGAGGACAGGTGGGTCGGATGTGAAGACTGGGGTAGACGGGGAATGTAGTGAACACTTGTCACAGAGGGTGGCAACTAGAGGGGGGATGTAGGTGAGATCAAGAGCAGTTTGGGGCTGCTCTTTTAGATGGAGGAGAGTTGACCATGTATTTCTAGAAGACAAAGACCCAATAGAGAGGGAAGATGATGGATGATGGGGGTGGGTGGGGGAGAGGAAGGGATTCAGGAAGAAGGTGGAAGGATCCACTTTTTTTTTTAAAAGAAATACTTTATTCCTTTTTTAAAGATTGATTTATTTTTAAATTTATTTTATTTATGTATTTATGGCTGAGTCCGGTCTTAGTTGCGGCACATGGGATCTTCGTTGAGGCATGCAGGATCTTTCGTTGCAGCATGTAGTCTTCTCTCTAGTTGCCGCATGCGGATTTTCTCTTCTCTAGCTGTGGTGTGCGCGGGCTCCAGGGTGCGTGGGCTTTGTAGGTGTGGCGCTCAGGCTCCAGAGTGCGTGGGCTCTGTAGTTTGCAGCACGTGGGCTCCAGTTGAGGCGCGGGAGCTCAGTAGTTGTGGCGTGCAGGCTTTGTTGTCCCGCAGCATGTGGGATCTTAGTTCCCTGACCAGGGATCAAACCCGCATCCCCTGCATCACAAGGCAGATTCTTTACCACTGGACCAGCAGGGAAGTCCAAAGAGATCCGCTTAGGACTGGAGAAGCCTAGACAGAAATGGAGGGCACGCTGTGAGTGCAGAACATGGAGAGACAGGAAACTGAGGGAGCCCCCATAAGGCTGTGAAGTTTGGGGATGGGCAATGGGGACGGTGGGCATGGGAGCTGCACTGGGGAGAAGGGGGAGAGTTTGAAATAGTCACTCAGAGGAGTAGGAGACAAAGCCTCATCCTTCAACAGATATTTACTGGGACTTCCCTGGTGGCACAGTGGTTAAGAATCTGCCTGTCAATACGGGGGACACGGGTTCGACCCCTGGTCCCGGAAGATCCCACATGCCGCAGAGCAGCTAAGCCCATGTGCCACAACTACTGAGCCTGCTCTCTAGAGCCTATGAGCCACAACTACTGAAGCCCGGGTACCACAAATACTAAGCCTATGTGCCGCAACTACTGAAGCCCACATGCCTAGAGCTCGTGCAACAAGAAAAGCCACCGCAATGATAAGCCCATGCACCACAACGAAGAGTAGCCCCTACTCGCCACAACTAGAGAAAGCCGGCACGCAGCAACGAAAATCCAACACAGCCCAAAATTAAAAATTTTTTAAAACCAAATATTTATGGAGTATCCCTTAGGTACATGGCACCATGCTGACCTTGGAGCACAAACAAGACCCAGCTCCTGATAGCAAAGGGCTTGAAATCTAGCATCCTCCCATTATTGATTTGCGACCATCCGCCAAGCATTGGACTGAGAATTTTACATGTCCAATTAGGAATCAAAATAATCCTAAAGGGTGAGTATTTTTATAGATGAACAACATGGGGTTCAGAGAGGTGAAATGACTTGACCAAGGTCATACATCTAGTAAGTGGCAAAGTGGGTACTTGAAGACAGGTCTGTTTGGCTTCAGAGCTTATGTTGCCCCTCCGGCTCTCCAGTTCTCATCCCAGCACAGCTTCCTCCCTCCTTCCCCACAGCCGAGCTTCTTATCCTTGCACAAGATCCAAGCACAGTGGGGCATCCTGGAGCCCAGGGTTTGGCAAGTTGGTCAAAGCATGGTCATCTGCGGTCACCACCCTATGCCTGTCCATCCCAGGCAGTCTTCCCCACCCATGTTAGGAGGCAGGGTTAATCCCCTCACACAAGCCACCTGTTGACATCCCGCCTCCTCAGCGCTGTGTCACTGCTGCTAAGGGGGCACATCCCCAGTATGGCCCCAGTGATGGAGCTGCAGCTCTGCACTCTACTGTCAGCCCTGGCAGCTGGCCTTGCCGCAGACACGTGTGATGGCTTTCACGGGGCCAGTCATCCTACTCAGGTTGCCACAACAAACCCTTTGTTACACCTGGAAACCAAAGCTCTAGCAGCAGGGAGAGCAGCTGTGGGCGATGCCTGGAGCTGGGATGGGCCAGGGCCAGGCTCCAATTCCAGAGGGTGGACCACCCTGGCCAAATGGGACACCTATCTGATGTGGGTAACAGGTGCCCCTTGGGGCATTGGGATGGAGGAGACAGGCTGGGAATTCACCTCCAAAGGAGCCCAAGTCTCTCTGTCATCGGGGTGACAGTTAAGAGCATGGGTCTGATGTCCATGCTGCACTTTTGTATGCGACCTTGGCAAATTACCAAACCTCTCGAAGCCTCAGCACCCTCAACTGAAGAACAGTACCCACCCTCCTAAAGTTGCTGTGAGAGGTAAACGAAAGCTTGCACATGAAGACCTTAGCACAAGGTCAGTTATGCAGTAAACACTCAAAAGGCATTAGCTATTGTTTTCTGAGCACAGAGACGATGGCTGCAGTTGTTCCATGAAGAGAGTTGCAGCTGGGAGAGGCTGCAGAAGGTGGTCAAGCGGGTCGGGGTGGGAGCGAGGGGGGCTTTCATTTTTCCCTTGGATTCTCGGGAAGAGGGCAGAGCCACAGCTAAAAAATAATGCGGTCAGCAGCTGGTCCTAAGTGGGGAAGGTGTGAGGACAGAGTGGAGAAGCTTCACTTTAAAAAGGACTGAGCAGGGAGAGCTTCGAAGGAAAGAGCTGAACAAGAAACCAACAGGCAACCCAGCAGCTAAGCAGCTGTGAGGGAATGTCAAATCCAGCTAGAATTACCATAATTCTTGGTATAGGCGGCCTGGGTGTTTGGAAAATTAGCAATCCTAAAGGCAATCTCAGGGGCGAAGATGTGGGGAAGGAGGAACTCCCAAGTGCCCCAGCCCACCCTCTTCAGCAACAGGGCTTCTTTAGAACTTGGCTTTAGGGAGGAAGCTCCCCTGTGGCCAAGCTGTTTAATGCAATTCCATTTATACCATTCATCCAAGATGGGATTGCTGGACCAGGAGAGAGGGTGGAGGCAGAGCTGGGGCATCCGCCTTTTGGGAGTTTACAGATGAGGGAAACGGGCAAATGTGAGGCTGTTACTGTGTGGCAGGCAGCACGGGAGAGTGGAAAAGGGCATGAGTTCTGGGGCCAAAATACCTAGATTTAAATCCTGGCTCACCACTCACTCACCTCACCTGAGCTATCTTGAGCAAATAAAGCACTTGAATGACATCTCAGCGTCCTCATCTGTAACATGGAGGAAGTGATAATACCTACCACCCAGGCTTGTGGTAAGAATCAAATGAGATGTTAATTATTGTTAGAGGGTGAAGGGGAATGCCCAGAGAGGGGCCCAGGAAATAGTTATGGGGCTGAAGGAGGGAGACAGCATCTGTAGTGGAGTGCCAGGAAGGGTTCATGGGAGATGTGGCACCTGAGAATGGCCTTGATGGATAGACAGGATTTCAGAGAAGGGCACATATTCCAGGCAATGGGAACAATGTGAGCAAAAGCACAGAGCAGGACAGCCACTGTAGGGCTGGCGAGAGTTGGAGGAGCCTTGAGCAGTACAGCTCTCCCCGCTCTGTAATCCATTCTCTACCTCTGAGAATCTGGTCCTTCCCACCTTCCTGGGCTCATAGTCAGTGGGAAAAGATAAGACAGACTAGACTAGACACTGGGTGCAGAGGGCAATGGGATCTGGGAGGAAGAAGAGTGCCTTTCAGCTGGAGCCATCCATGGACACTTCCTGGAAGAGGAGGCATTTTAGTGGATCCTCAGAATTTTAAGTACAGCAACAGAAGGAGATTTCAGATGAACAATGCTGTACAGCCCTGATGCCAATTCCCAGAATAAGGAACACAGATGAGTGGAAGGAAATGGATGGAATTGGAGGATAGGATGTGGGAAGATCAAGGCAGGCCTCAAATGCTAGGCTGAAGTATAGGCAAGGGGGAACCACTAAATACTACAGAGGGAGAGTAAATGCTGCGGTCAAAGGTTGACTTCAGAAAGATGAGTCTGGGGTAGTAGATAGGAGGCATTAGACCTGAGAAGCTAACCAGGGTCCCACCATCATCCAGATGTAAGGCTCAGGTGAAGAACACCCCAATGACAAGAGGAGATGATGCAAGGAGGAACCATGGGATTTCCAGGGGGAAGAAGACCCCAAGGAGACCTCTAGTCTTTCCTTTCGTAGTTGGGTCCCCCCTCTCCCGACCCAGGAGGCTGATTCAAACTTCTGGGAGACCCTGGCCCAGGAGCCTCAGGGGGCAGGTCACAAGAGGCAGCTGGGCCTTGAGGAGGCTGCCAGGCTCCAGGGTCGAGAAGCTCTCCATCCCACACCCACCCCGAGCTGGGTCCCTCTCCCGGATGGGTTGAGAAGAGCTCTAGGCCTAGAGGCAGTGTTACCGGCAATCGGGTCCATCCCCACATTCCAGGCGTCCAAGAGTATGTTCTCCTTCCTGTGCCCCTTCCCCAAATCGAATTGGGTCTGTAAAGTCCCGTGGCGCCGACGGGGTTAAAGCCAGCTCGTGTCACCGCCCCCGCCACCCCACCTGCCCGCCGCAGCGGCGAATGCCGAAGCCGGAAAGCGCGGGACAAGGTGGGTATATCACAGCCGCTGAGCGACGGGCGGGGCGGTGATTGGCCGCTGCCAAGCTGCAGGGTACAGGGGAGGGGGCGCAGGGGTGGGCTTTGGCGGGCGCCCAGGGCTGGGTTCGTGCCCGCCGCCGGCTGGGCCGGGCTCGCTCCTCCAGTGCTCGAGCCGGGCTGGCTGGGCCGGGCGGCGCCCTCCGCACCGGACCCCGCGGGCTGGCGGGTGTCTCTAAGGTGACACTCCGGTGCGCGTCAGCGGCGGTGGCTGCAGGCGCGCGCTCATCGCCCGGGCTCTGGCTCCGCTCAGGCTGCGGCTCCAGCCGTCCGGGGGCCGCCCCAGCGCTCATCACGCAGCACCCCGACACCCACCAAGACCCCCTCCCGAGGGGCCCGGGAAGATCCCCGCCGGCCTTTCCGAGGCGCAGTGTCCAGCAGCTGCCGCTCCCGTCGTCTGAGCCCCGGCGTCGGGAGGGGCGTGCGGGACCCGGCGCTGACCTCCCTCTCCGCCTCGCGTTCCCGGGCCCAGGAAGAAGGGAGACTGAACTTGAGCAGGGAACCCCGAAAGGCCGCAGGAGCCGCGGGAAGAGGGCGGCCTGAGGATGGCCGAGGGGCCGGGCGGCGGAGGGCCCCGCGGGGACGGGGCTGGCGGAGGCTGCCGCGCAGCCGAGGAAGAGGTGGTGCGGCGACGCTGCCGGCGGGGGGCGGAGGCCGAGGTCTCACAGCAGCAGTGGCTCGAGGCGCCCCGGGGCATGGCCGCTGGACCCCCGGTGGAGGAGCGGTTCCGCCAGATGCACCTACGAAAGCAGGTGTCTTACAGGTAAGAATGCGGGTAGAGGGGAGCCCAGCGCTTGGGACCACTCCCCTTTTCAGTCAGCAGTCATTGAGCGCCTGCGGCTTGCCTGACACTGCTCTAGGCCCTGGGTTTTCAGAAATGACTACCAAGGGGTCTCTGCCTTCTGTGTCCAAGGGGGAGCTTCTGGGACCCCTTCTCTAATGAACAGTGAAAGCCCTGTTCATTCAACGTGAAATTACTGATGCCCGCTGTGTGCCAGGTATGGTACTGGGCGCTGAGGGGAAAAATAACCAAGACATGATCCTACGAACCTCTATCTGCTGGGGAGAGCCAGGAGATGCTCCTGGCTCTTCTTCTAGGGGAAAGAGGGACCCCCTACTCATTCAATAGGCCTTACTTGAGCTTTCCTGTAGGCTGACCCTGTGCTAGGCACTGGCCTGTGGAAGTGACCAAAATGATGCTCGCTGCCACCATGGCTGAGACCCTGCTGCCTAGAGAAGGGGAAGGAATCCCCTCCTGGACCCCTCTGCCCAAGCAGACCTTCACCGGCATCCCAGTGGCAGACTGAAACTTGCACTCCCACCCGAATCTTCTTAAACGTCTTCTGCCTGTGAAAGATTCCCGGCCTCCCAGGTCCCACCACCTATGCCCAGAGGAATCAGCTGGAGCGGGCCCCAGAGACCACTTTTATGATTTGGGATGGGGTGGGGGAGGACTGCCCCTCAGTAAGGGTGCGTACGTTACACAGAGGAGGGATCTGAGGAGGGTGGTGGAGGCAGGACAGGGGCGGCCCTCGCCATCCTCTTCCTCTCCCAGACCACAGCCTCAACCAGGACTTGCTGCCCCTCTAAAGCCCCTGGCTCAGAGGGACCTTTGGAGGGTCCAGCAGGGACAACGAGGTGTCTGTAGTCCTTGAAACCATCGGCCTGTTTAGAGAGGACAAATTTCCTGTTTACAACCCGGGGACTTGGGATGTGTCTGAGGCTGCCCTGCTACGTGGGGCTTCTGGGAGGGTGTTTCATAAAACTGACCAGTCCTGGGAGCTTGAAGGACCCCAGTATTTTTAATGGCTATGAGACCATCGGGCCTCCATCACTTGGGGGAAGATGAGAGAGAACAGGAGGGGACTTTTCCACCATCATGAAGTGAGATGCTCGGAATAAACGGGCAGGAAGTTACGTTCCCATGGGCCCTACCTTCACTGTCTGGGGCCTATGAGGAATCGGGAGTACACTGAGCTACATTACTGAGTTCTTCTAGAACACCGTGCTGAGAGAAGGGCGTCGTCCGTCCCCTAGCTGCAGAGAGAAGGGCCCCTGAAAGTCCCCTGGGGGAGGAGAGAGTACAAAGAGACTGATGGGTGATGGGGCATAGAATAAAAGTAATATTAGTCTGGGAGTCGGGAGGCCTGGCTTGTATTCTCACTCTGCCAGTGACTTGTGTGTCCTTGAGCTAGACAATCTCTCTTTCTCTCTGGGCCTCAGTTCTTCACCTATGACATAAGAGGGTGACCCAAGGTCAGGAACAAAGAGCACCTGGAGCTGAAAAGGAAGCCAGAGTGCCAGAGTGGGGTAGAGGCTCAGAGGGATGGGGGCAGAGAATAATCAAAAGGCTGAGATCGAGGATGCTGTGTGCGCACACACATGCACACTCACACACACGCACACTCAGAGATAGCCACAAGGGCTGGGGTTCCCCCAGGGTGGTTCCTGAATGGAGGCCCCTCCACAGCCCAAACTTGAGGCCTCTAGTCACTAAGGATGCAGGGTCACCAAGCTGTGGCTCCTCTCTGACTGTGAAAAGATCAGGAGACCTCCGGGTCACCTGTGTGAGGGCTGCAGAAGAAGCACCAGGGCGGATGCCAGCTGTCACCCCTGGACAGATCAAGTGAGGCACCTCCTCATACCTTGCGGTTAGGCCAGAAGCCCCATCTTAGGACCAGAGCAGGACAGAGCGTCAGGTCAAGAAGAGCACCCTGGGTAGAGGGGAGAGGAAGCCCTGGGAAAGAGACAGAGCCCTGGGCTGCCCAGGGGACCCCAGTGGAATGACTCAGCCCTCCCCTGTGGCTGCCATCCTTAACAGCCTTGTGACCAATGCTGCTCTTCCTCATACAGGCCGCTGGGGGCTGGCAAGAGCCAGGCCCACGGTGGCCCTTCCCACATCCTCTGCCTGCCACAGTTCCACGCAGCTCTGGCTTGCAACTAGACCTCCCACCCCGCTGTGAGGAGTTGCTAAGAAAAGCAGTTGAAAGCCATTCACAGAGAGAAAAGGCTTTTAGACAGAAATGCGGGGGCAAAAAAATCCGAGGGCGAGGGGTGGCAGCAGAAGCAGGATTGAGGCCTGGCTGCCTCTGACATAAGTGAGGATGGGGATTTTCAGCAGCACAGTAGGAGCTTTTAGGGACGTGGAGGTTTCTGGGAAATAGGTTCCCTTTACCCCACAGCTCTGGTGTGGGCTGGAAGCAGCCCTGGCAGCTGTTTTAGTGGGATGGAGAGATGGCAGGTCTCTGCCAGTGGAAACTCATAGGGAGAGGGAAGTGGGAGGACATCTTGTGTCTGCATCTGGGCCTGAGGAAAACTCCCAGACACTCAAGGAAGTTCTAAATGCTCAGGGTTGGGCTCAAGGGACCATTGGAGGGTGGCCTCCAGCCTGGGAGAAGCCAGGGGTACAAGGGACACTGGATTTGGTCTGAAAGGAGCAGTCAGAAGATGCAGAACTTGAACCTCTGGAGATAAGCCCAGTGGTTCCCAAATCAGATCAGCTGAGCATCTCTTTTAAAATCATCTCTAAAGCCCTTCCTGGAGATCCTGTTACAGAGAGTCTGGGATTGGGCCTGGGCATGCCAACTTTTAAAAACCTCCCCAGGTAATTTTGACAGCCAAGTAGGTTCAGAAACCACTGACTTCACCTGCGGAGAAGCTGGAGGAGAGAGAGCAAGGGTAAAGTGTGAGCTGGATCACTGGGGTGTGGCTGGTAGGGGGCTTCCCTGTCCTGGGTGCTTTTGTGGCCCTAGAAAGACCTTGAAGGAGGGTCAGCACCTCTGTCTGCAGCTCTGACCCTGGGCCAGACACTGTATGAGATGGAAGCATGAGATAACATTCTTCCCTCAACAAAAGTATGATTCCATCCAGGGCCAGACAGTAAATATTTCCAGCTTCACAGGTCACATGGTCTCTGTCACTTCGCTCTGCAGTCACCGTGTGCAAAAGCCTCCACAGACAATATGGAAACCAGTAAGCGTGACTGGACTCCAGTAAAACTTTATTTATAGACGCTGGACTTTAAATTTCATATCATTTCTACTGTCACAAATATTCTTTTGCTCTTTTCCAACCATTTAAAATTGTAAAGACCATTCTTAGCTCACAGCCATACAAAATCAGGCAGCAGACCAGATGTAGCCCTTGGCCATAGTTTGCCAACCCCCGATCCAGCAGATGGGACAGGACAAACACATGGGAAAGACAGCTGATGGTGGGCATTAGGAATTAACATGGGCATTGGGCAAAGTGGCACATGCATTGCACTGAGAGAGGCAGTGCAATGCACATGCATGCAGTCTTCAGGGTCAGAGAAACCTGGGTTCGAATTCCAACTCTGCCCCTTGCTAGCTGGGTAAATCACTTTCACCTCTGACCCCATTTCCTCTATGGAAAATGGGAACAATAATACCTGTACAAGAGGGTGGCTGGCAAGATGAAAGAAGATAAGAGATGTAAAGTTCCTGACTTGTAGTGTGGGTGAGACACAAGTTAGATCTTCTGCCCTCTATAGCTGGACCTTCTTGTGTGTTGGGGCCGGGGAGAGGTTCAGAAAGGCCCCTGAACGAGGTTCGCCCTGAGTGATGGATGGCTGATGAGACCTGGGAGTGGCAGAGTTTAACAAAGGGTAAGAGCAAGGGCTGAGCCTCTGTGCACGTCCCAGGCTGCAATCCTCCCCCTGCCCCCTCCACCCCCACGGAGGGGCTGGGGGGAAGCGACTGGGGGTGCCAGCTGGCAGGGGAGGGTGCCCCCTGCTGTGGGCATGGGACTGTGGGTACCAAGCTCCTCGAGGGAGGGGCACCTGATCCAACTCTCCCTGCTGCTATTTACCAGAAGCTAAAAATAACCAAAGAGTGACAGGGAGATGGGGCCGATTTGTAATTTAAATAGCAACGGGATAAAGCAAAGAGCTGCAAGAGATCACATTCTGTCCTGAATTTAAAATGCAAAAACCGGGGGCAGAGAGAGGAGCTGGAGCTGGAGGAGGGGGCCCGCTGCCAGAGGAAGCAGGAAGCCGGGGGTCTACCGTTCTCCTTCCTTTGGGAAGGGCGCGGGCCCAGGCACGGCCCGGAACTCCTTCCTCCCCTCAGGGACCCAAGATTCTTGCTGACTCGTGAGTCAAAGGCCAGGAAGGCTGTGCCTAGAGGTGGGGCCAGGCTTATGTGAAGGCGGAGTTGTAGGGTTGGGATTCCAGAAGGAGGGTCTTATCTGAGCCTATTTCAGCCCAGGGCGCTTGAGACAGGCCCCCTCAGCATCTCATGCCCTGCACCTCCCGCACCAGAGGACATAAGTACCTTGGGCCTTTTGGAGGGGAGCTGGGAGGACCAGTTCCAGCAGAGGCACTTGAACAGGTTCTTCTCTGCTGTGCTGCTAAAAAGACATCAGGAAGCCTGGGTTGGAGTCTCATCTTTCCTTCAGTTGGTGCCATTTCAGAGCAGGGCATACAGAGAAGCCCCCAAGGATCCAGGTCCCAAGCACAAGGGTTAGCACAGGCTAAGGAAGACCTGTCTTTTTTTTTTTTTTTTTTGGGTGCGCGGGGCCCCCCCTGCCGGGG
>NW_020173674.1:13632225-13669903 GCF_003031525.2 Neophocaena asiaeorientalis asiaeorientalis | reverse complement strand
TTTTTTTTGCGGTACACGGGCCTCTCACTGTCGTGGCCTCTCCCGTCGCGGAGCACAGGCTCCGGACACGCAGGCTCAGCGGCCACGGCTCACGGGCCCAGCCGCTCCGCGGCACACGGGATCCTCCCGGACTGGGGCACGAACCCGCGCCCCCCGCACCAGCAGGCGGACTCCCAACCACTGCGCCACCAGGGAAGCCCAAGACCTGTCTTTAAGGATGCACAAAGTGGGTAGGGAAGGCACCGGGAACACATCTGGTTTCTGCTGGGCCCCACTGTGCTTAACCAGTGTTCTTGGCCTACAGGTGTTTGGGGAAGGAAGACTCATCTGGACTCATAGGATAGGGGGGGATTTGAGGATCACTCGGCAGCATCTTACAGATGAGAAACTGAGCCTCGGAGAAGTTGAGCAATTTGCTAAGATCCCAGTCAGTAACTGGTAGAGCCAGGATCCAGACTCAGATCAGCTTCACTCCAAACCCGTTGTCAGGCTTTCAAGGGCCTGGACGTTCATCCTTAAGGCTCTCTTCTTTTGGCTCTGTACTAAGTGCACATATCCCTGGGAGGGGTAATAGCAAAGGGGTGTGAGGGCTGGAAGGTGGTTCTGCAATCAGGGTTTGTGATCCAACAGATGGGGACGGGAGGCTTGAAGGGCAGGAGACCTGCGGATCTTGCCCTGGGAGCTTGGTGCTGCAGTCCAGGCCTGAAGCAGCAGGAAGCTCCTCAGGGCAGATCTAGCTGACCCCGAGCAAGGGGACAGACACCCGAGCTCCTCTCCCCTCCAGCCTGGGGACCTGGAAGGTGCCAAAGGCAGTTTCCAAGAGCGATCATGGTTTGAGGGACCACGCTTCACTGCAGAGCTGCCTGTGCTCTGCCCACAGCTCTCTTGCCCCAGTGGGAAAGGGTCCCCAGCCCCTCCTCCAGATTTCCTCCCACACGTGACTTTAATGAGGCTACCCAGAAGGAGCCTAATCAAATTTCCATCTGTCACTAGCCAGCAGCACCTGCAACCCAGCTCAGGTACATCTGTCTCCTCTGTGGAGGTAGAGGCCCAGAACCTGGGCAGGGGCCAAGGTCAGCAGGTGCTTTTCGGCTCTGGGTTGCTCCCAAGGGCCCCCAGCAGGTACCTGGATCACAGGCTTAGCTGCTGGGAAGGGACATGGGCTCCCAAAGTCCCTCATGTCTCACCACAGCCACTCATGCGAACGGGAAGCCAGCCCCCCTCCCTCTGCTCTGCTTGTTGGACAGCTATATTCAGTTCATTTCGACTTGCATACGAAGTTACTAAGTACATACTGTGCACCCCGCACAGAGCTAGGAGCTACCCTGGGTTCAAGACTCTTGTAAGGAGACAAGACTCATATGCATAAAAGGTCACATAATAGAGGAATATTTGGGGTGAACAAAGGGGAGTGTCAGAGACACATCAGTGGGATGGGAGTGCTGGCTCTAGAGCAGCATTCGACACTTAGTAGGTATTGATATTTATAAAATATTTGTCATATGAATGAATGAGTGAGAGAAAACCTGGAGATCAGGGAAGGAGATTCAAATGAAACTGTCAGAGCTAGACAAGATCTTAGAAATCATCTGATCCAACCCAGAGATGTTAAGTGATTTGCCCAGCATCACACAGCAAGGGCTGGGGTTTGAACCAACTCTTTCCACCTTCCCACTTTTGCTCTTTGGGCTGGGGTTTTGAGAGATGGAGATTTTGATTGGCCAAGCTTTATGGGCAGACAGGGCAAGGAGAGCAGCATAAGCAGAATGAAATGGCAGGGGTGAGGGCAGCATGTTAAAAGAAGTGTGAAGAAAGAGGGAAGAAATGTTTATTGAGTACTTACTGTGAGGCAGGCACCAGCATGGTGTGAGCTGAGAGAAAATCTCTGCAGGGAAAGCTTGGACGAAGAGGCAAAAAAGAAAGGAACCAGAACACAAGGAGTCTTGAAGGTCAGGCCAAGGAGGTTGGCTTGGCTGGTTGTGAGAGCAGTGGCTGTCCAGATCGTGGGTTAAGTGTTTAGTGCCCTGGTACATTTCTTTTCCCCAGCTCCCACTTGCTCATCCAGGCCACAGAAAGTAGAACACCTCACCCTCTGGGGCCTCAAAAAAGCCCAGAATAATTTTCTTACCCAGATTCCTCTTCCTGTGTGTATCTGGGTGGATTCTGAGGGGTCCCCAGCTCCCCAGTGCTGGCACACGTTGTCCTAGGAACTGCCGAGGGCATCCTCCCCAGCCCTGTGCACCTGTCCCTTCCAGCCTTGTCCTCCCCACCCCACCTGCAAAGTACTGACAGCTTCAGTGAGTACAAGCCCAGGGGGACTGTGGTCCCACAGCTAGGACTGCTCTGCCTCTAGGAGCCTCCAGCCTGCCCAGCTTCCCCTCCAGGCGTCACATTTCCTGCTCCCTGCTACTCCAGGGCTGCCAGAAGCCTCAGACTGAAAACAAGCCCAGCCCCATTTCCTCTGTTTAACTGTTCAAGCTACTTGCAGAATCCCTGGGAGAGGAGGACAGGGCCCTGCAACAGCCTCCTTCTAGAATAGACCTTGGCCTGGCTGGCAGAGTCTCTGCTGGGCCACAGCACACAGGACCTGCCTTGAGGCAGGGTGATGGGCTGGAGGGAGAGCCACTGGGAAAGGGGCTGCCAAGCTTCAGCGGCATCACCTGGCTATGTCCCCAATCCTAGAGGGGCAATAGGATGTCTCGTTTACGGGCACAGACTCTGTGGTGAAATTCTTATTTCTACCATTTACAGGCTGGGTAACCTTGGACAAATGAGCTTAGCCGCTCTGTGCCTCAGTTTCTCCATCTGTAAAAGGAGGAAAATAACAAGATCTATGTCATAGGATTGTCACAAGAATTCAAAGGTTTCTGGCACAGAAATGTCCAAGAAATATCAGCTATTTTTTATTATTACCAAGTATTAATTAGTCATGATTTATTAAGCAAATAGTTATTGAGAAATATTATGTTCCAGTCATGAGGGACACAAAGGTGATTACAGCACCAGATGGAGGTTTCTAAGGGCTGGGATGGCATCGGTGTACATTCCTGTGTCTGCAGGTTCTGTAGCATAAACGTTTATTGAACTGAACTGAATTGAACTGACACCCTTTCTGTCCTCGAGAAATTTACAATCTTTCCAGGGTAACAAACACATACAGAGCTAAAGAACTAATTATAGAGCAGCATGACTAAAGAGTGCTTAAGGAATGTATGATTTCCATCCCAGAACCAACCCTAATAACAAAGAGCGAGCGTATGCCTTACTATTTATTTACCAAATCCTCACGATGGCCTCAAAGTCCACCCAGTGTGGCCTTTTTGCTATTCTTTAGACACATCAAGTCCATTCCTACTCAAAGGGCCTTTGCTCCTACTGTTCCTTCCACCTGGACTGCTGTTCTCCCAGACTGTCACATAATGTGCTCTCTCAATTCATTCGGGTCTGTTCTCACGTGTCACCTCCGGAGGCCTTCCCCAGTCCCCCTAACCTAAGTAACATCGCTGTCATCATCCTCCTCCCCCTTCGCCTTGGCTTTATTTTTCTCTATAGCTCATCTCATCTCATTACCGGACATTATTTCATATATTATTTGTTTAGAATAGAATCTAAGCAACATAATGTTAGAGCGCTGGTTCCTTGCACACTGCTATCTAGTCTGATACAGTGCCTGATGCACAGATAGAAGGCACTCAATAGATATTTATTGAATGAATTCATTTGTAAACCCTTTCGCCTCTCATTTAATCCTCCTAAAACTCCACAAGCTCAGTTATTACTGTTGCCCCCTTCCATGTTACAGATGAGAAAACTGAGGCTCAGAAAGGCTCCCTGACACACATATTCACCAGTTTATCTGTTTATAGCCTACCTTATTCCAAAAAGGATTTCAGGTGACCTGGAGAGGTAAACCTCTCTGACCTGATCCAGAGTGCACAGCTGGTAAGTGGCAGAAACAGGACGTGCACCCACATCTTCTAGCTCCATTCTGGTTACTCTCTCCACTCCGCCACTGTCCGTGTGTTAGACGGTGTGGTGCTCACAGAGCTGAGAGGAGAGAGAGCTGTGTGTGGGCTGGGCACGGTCCCAGTGCACCCAGAGGTTGTGAGGGAGCAGGAGACCTCAGCAGGACCAAGAGGTGAAGATCGGAGCAGTTAGGTGGAGAGGAAGGCCAGACTGGGGCCCAGGTTCAGATTCCAGCCTGGGCAGGCCTGCTGGCTGCCTGACAGCCTCTGACTTGGTGCTGTCTCCTGGCTGCTGGGCTGGGCTTGTACTCACCTGCCTCTTGCCCTCCGGGGCAGCTCCTCTTCCCAGCCAGCCTCCTGCCCTGGCCAGCGGAAGGCGCCTACGAGGCCTATGGTCCTCGACGGGGCAGCCGGCCGGCCTCTCGCAGGGCCCCCTGGTCAGGAAGTGCCGAAAGAGGAAGAGAGTCGCCGGGCAGGATGAGCACACTGGGGGCCGGCCACAGTACCGGGGGAGGCTGCGATGAGGCTGCGGCTCTGGGCCCCGCGGAGGCTCTGGAGACAGAAGAAGGAGAGCGGCCTGGCGCACTGAGGCAGATGTGGCGCTACCGCTCCTGGGACGTGCCACAGATCCCAGCTGAGGCCCCCCAGTCACAGTAGGTACTTGGGTGGCCGGAGAATGAGCACAGGGACCTCTGGCCCTCAGTCCCTCCATGAGTCTTTTATCTGGGGTTGGGGGAGTGACAGAAGTGGGGTTACGCCCCTCCCTGTGTCCAGTGGCTCTGCAGAGGTGCAGAAAATGGCAAAGGGGTTCTTGGCAGGGTGAGAAGGGCTCTGTTGTTTGAATTGCTGGGGCAGTGTGGTGGGGCCTGAGCTTGCAGAAGGCTAGGAGTCGAGGGAGCTAACCGCGGGGGGGTCTGGGCAGAGAAGTCCCCACAAGAGTGTGGCATTGGGTGCCTTGTGCAGACTCAGTGGGGTCTTCAGTAGCCTCTGGTCTCCTCCCTCAGAGCTTGGTGTCAGAAGCATTGGGAAACTTTCCCAAAGGGACCCACGCACCCCAGGAGGACCGTGTCCGGCCCACTTGCAGATTTCACTGCCACCCTGGCACCTGCAGCTGCTGGGAGGGCTGGTGCCCCATTTCCCTGGTCTCCAGGCCTAGAGGAAACGTGAAGGAAGCTGGGAGAAGGTTCTGAGCTTCTAGATGCTGGCTATTTTTTTAAAACGGCAGGCTTGCCCACATGTCACAGCTCCCGGCACTGGCTATGTGTGGCAGGCTGAGGCTGGAAAAGGGGCTGCCAGAACCCCAGAGAGGGTGAAAGTGAAGTGACACAGGATGTGGCTTTGCAGAGAGGAGTGCTAACAGAAACAGCAGGCAGCTGATATGGGCATCGGGGTGGCAGGGTTTGGAGGGAGAAGACCCATACTCTCCAGCTTCCTGGCCTCCTTTTGTCAGCCCTGCAGGGGCTATCAGAGGCTGCCCCCAAGCTGCTGATTCTCAAGCATGTGTACTGGCTGTGCCACCACAGGCGACTGCTCTGGTTCCACTTGCTGTCCTCATCTCTTGAGGGGGACAACCTTTGCTGCCCATGGGGGTGTGTTTGTGTGTGGTTGTGAGGTATATTTCTGGGTGGGTGAGGTATATGTAAGAGGGATGTGGCAACATGTAACCGTTGTCCTGGGTTATATTTGGGAATAGGAGAAAGACGTATATGTTCACTGAGGGCATGGATGTTGCGGAATGAGAGTGTGGTCCTTGCTTTTGTGTATGTATTTATGAGTATGTAAGAGGTGTGCAGGTGATTCCTGTAGTGTAAGAGATTTACAGGTTCCGTCGGATATTGTGTTGGGAAAGTGCTATGTGTTAGGAGTGTGAAAGGATTAGAAACAGCTTTGGATTTAGAAAGATGAATTTGAATGAGAAACGTGTGGTTAGTGTGTGTGAGGGTCACTAAGTGACTTTGGTCCTGGTATACATTTCTGAGTGTGAGAGGCTGGTGTGGGAAGTGTTAGTTTGTGTAATGAGTGAGCATAATTGTGTGAGAGGCGTGTCTGTTCTGTGCGTATGGGGAGCACTGTGTGACTTTTGTTCCCGAGGGCGTGATTTGGGAGAGCAAAGAGGGTAGGAGTGGAGATTGTATGAGTGGCTGTGACGGGCACAGGGTGTGCGAGAGAGGTGTCTATTCCTTGTAGATGTGGGAGGGGAGGTGGTGATAGCCACCCTCGCGAGTGTTCACTTGTGAGTATGTAGGTTGTTTGGTGCGGGGAGACGGGGCTAAGAGGGAGAAAAAAAGGTTGCGTGTGCCTGGGTGCGCGCAGGGGGGCTGTGTCGGGTTGGAGATTCTATTCTGATCCCGGAGGCGGACCAGCTGGGTTTGTGGGCGGGGCTCAGTTGCCCCGCCCCCTCTCGACCCCCCGCCCCCTCTGGCGGCCCAGGCGGGTTGCAGCTCGGCCGGCTGAGGAGCCGGCTTGCTAAGCCCCGGCCGCCGGCCCGGCATGGGCGTCTTCCGCGGGCCCGCCGCCGGCCGGGGCTAGGGCCGGATGGAGCCGCGGGACGGCAGCCCCGAGGCCCGGAGCAGCGACTCCGAGTCGGCCTCCGCCTCGTCCAGCGGCTGCGAGCGCGACGCCGGTCCCGAGCCGGACAAGGCGCCCCGGCGTCTCAGCAAGCGGCGTTTCCCAGGACTGCGTCTCTTCGGGCACAGGTGAGCGCGGCGGCGGCGGCGGCGGGAGGCATCCCTCGGCCACCTGGTACTGACACCGAGCGGGGTGTTCCCGGGCACCGGCGACCCGGGTTGTCTTGGCGTTGGCGCTGCGTGGGGGTCATCCCCCAGCATCCGGGCACTGGCACCGAGTGGGGGTCATTCCCTGGCACCGGCAGCTTAGCGCGCCTTCTCTGTGGTACCGAGGCAGGGACGGCTTCCAACTCTCCAGCAGGGAGACAGAATCACCTAAACCCCTGGCACGAGCAGGTAGGGCCCCCATGACTGGTCACGATCCCCTTCTTGGCACTGATGAAACAGGGCCCCCTCTGAGCCTCCTGGCCCCATGGAGGTGGGCGGTCACGTCGCCACTCTGGTCCTCGGTGTGGCCGGGTTGCCTACCACCACTGCGTGACATCCGCAGAACATGGCCTCGTTGATACTACCGTTAACGACCCATGCCTGTCCCGGAGCACTGGTCACAGACCTAATCGCTCCGCATCTTCAGCTTCTCCTTGGAGTTGGGGGTTCCTGGCCACCTGTTTTACAATGCTCTTAATTAGCAGGGAGACCTCAACCTCTGCTCTGCTAGGCAGTAGGCATATCTCCCCCTACCCGCGTCTAGCCCTGCTGGGAAAGGGATCGGGTGCTGACTCTTCAAGCTCTATCTTGGACTCTCCCCCAGCACGCCAAATGTCACCATATTGTGCCTGTGACGGGGCTTTGACCAGGACTCTGGTGAGGAGCTGTGGGGAGGGTGTGGAAAGATTGAGTGCAGGCAACCCGTGGCATGTGTGCTGGTGTTGGCTGGGAGCCGCTTCCTGCCAGTGCATCTCTGGTGGAAGGTGAGGGGAGATGGAGCCCCATGAGGACTCCACCTGGCTCCCTGGACTTCTCCCTGACTTACCCTGTCCTTCTACAGTGGCCACGGAGCTTGCAGCCTATCAGCTCAGGACCCCAGAGCCAACTCAGACTGGACTCTGACCGCTTGGAGTCTGCCCAGGGTCTCCCTCTCACTTTTCTTCAGTTGTCCAGGCTTCATGGCAATTGGCCCCCCGAGCTTTGTCCTGTCCCTTCCCAGGGTTGACCTCACCCACCAATAACATGGGTCGTCTTTTTCTGTACAAGTTGGCATCCCTGTAATGCTGACCTGTGCCCTCTGCCTGCCCTACCCTAAGCAGGGCCCTGCTCTTTGTGCCTGCACTGTGTTGCCACACACAAAGATCTGGATCCTCACACTGGCAGATGGAGCTCTGTAGGCCCTTGTGAAACCAGGCAGGCTTCAATGCCACATAAAACGGGGCAGGGAACAAAGCTTCTTGTACCTCTGTTTTGTCACCCACAGCCCTGCCTGCCGGAGCAGTTTACACCCAGCTCTGCAGGATGTAGCCTCCAGTGTTCACAGGCTTGTGAGGGGGAGGGAGGGGCTCCGCCGGAGGCTTCCTGTCCCTGCCCACAGGGTACCAAGTGTCGGGCTCTTCTGACCTCTGGCTGTTGCCCCTTGTGAAGGGCACAGGTTTGTGTATGTAGCAGTGAACCTCAGACACATTCAGGAGGAAGGATAAGAAGCAAGAGAACAGCAAGTACCTTTACATAATTCTCTAAAATAATCCGGACAGATGTTATTTCTCCATTTTTATAGACGAGAAGAACACAGGCTCAAAGAGATGAGTAGTTTGCCCAGAGTCACATAGCAGGTAAGAGGCAGAGACAGAGTTTGAACTCTAGTCTGATTCCAAAACCCACATCCTTTTCTCTATACCAGGTTTCCAAACAGAACATCACAGTGACCTCGGGTGCTTTAGGAACTACAGATTCCTAGATCTTACCCTTGGCATGTCTGACTCATCAGGTCTGGAGATGGGGCTGGGCTTTTTTTTTTTTTTTAATTTATTTTTGGCTGTGTTGGGTCTTCATTGCTGCACACAGGCTTTCTCTAGTTGCAGCGAGCGGGAGCTGCTCTTCTTTGCAGTGCGCGGGCTTCTCATTGCAGTGGCTTCTCTTGTTGAGGAGCACGGGCTCTAGGCACGCGGGCTTCAGTAGTTGTGGCTCGCGGGCTCTAGAGCTCAGGCTCAGTAGTTGTGGCGCACGGACTTAGTTGCTCCACAGCATGTGGGATCTTCCCTGACCAGGGCTCCAACCCATGTCCCCTGCATTAGCAGGCAGATTCTTAACCGCTGCGCCACCTGGGAAGCCCCTTTTATTTTTTTTAATTATTTTATTTCTGGCTGCGTTGGGTCTTCGTTGCTGTGCATGGGCTTTCTCTAGTTACGCCAAGCGGGGGCTACTCTTCGTTGCAGTGCGCAGGCTTCTCATTGCAGTGGCTTTTCTTGTGGCAGAGCATAGGCTCTAGGTGCGCAGGCCTCAGTAGCTTTGGCTCTCAGGCTCAGTAGTTGTGGCCCGCGGGCTTAGTTGCTCCACAGCATGTGGGATCTTCCCGGACCAGGGCTCTAACCCATGTTCCCTGCACTGGCAGGCAGATTCTTAACCACTGTGCCACCAGGGAAGTCCCGGGGCTGGGCATTTTATAAAGCTTCCCAAGTGTTTCTAAGGTGCTACCAAGTTTGAGAACCACAGTATTACATTCACTCTGGGGATGGTAAGTGATCTGACAGGATGCCTTAATGAGAAGAAAATCAAACAGCACCTCCGGGAGTGTGTAAGGAGTCTCCCCTGCATAGTTGCATTGTGCTGGGGCATTGGGGCACACAGAAATGAATGTGTTTGGAAAACCCAGTAGAGTCAGGGAGAGGGCAGTGGACCAAAGACTTCCCCCTGACAAGCCTGGGCGTTTGGAGAATCAGATGTCCACGGGGCTGATCTGCCTCCCCTTGCTTTGACTGGAGGCTCGGGGGACAGATATTTGGAATAGTGCACTGCCTTGGCACCTTCCATTTAATGCTGTTTACTTGGTCCTGCCACCTTTGCGAGTTGCCAGTCTCAAAACTCCCCAGTGCCCCAGCTGAACCTAGCCCTCCGTCTTTCCCCAGGCTCCAAGCTCCTTCTCAGTCTGGCTCTTGCTGCTCACTGGGCATCCACCCTCTGAATTTCCCCCTTCCTGCTCCCCTCCCCCACCCAGCCATACACACTTCAGGCCTTGGGGCTGAGGGACCTGCAAGGCGAACAGACAGTGGCTGGAAGGGAGGATAACAGGGTGGTCACGGCTGCGGAAGCTGTATTGAGACGTCTGCGTTCGGATCTTGGCTCAGTGGTGGAGTTCTGGAATCGACTAGCGCTCTCTAATGGGGGCTTGGGGGTGTAGTGATGGTACATGGGCCGCATGTTCGCCATTCCTGGTCTGGTCTGGTAGAACGGTCTGTGAATGGCAGCCTCTTCAGCCTCTTCCTTAAAGAGGCTTTTTCTTAAAGCCCACTGCAGCCTCCCACATCTGGTTCACCCTCTGGACTCTGGGGAGCAGTTTGCCGTCTCCCCTTTTTTATTTAGCCCAGTAAGGCACACGGCTGAGCCATGCTCCTCCCCAGCTCCATTCCACCTCGCCTGTCCTTGCCGGGAAACATCAGCCACTCCCACATGAGGAGGTGTAGGTTCTGCCCTCCCCAGGGCATCTGGGTTTCCTCTGTCCTTACCGTTCAGATTCTATTGGCCTTGAGGGGTGGTCAGTCAGAAGTGGGAGGGAAGTTGACTCTGCCTCCTCCTGCTCTTCCAGGGCCCACCTGGAGAGGACCCCCTCACCCTCTGGCCCTGTCCGTCACGCAGCTTGTGGATTAACTGGTTTTGCACCCCAGCGGCATCAGAAATTACCTGGCCCTTCACACATCTAGACGGAAGGCACCTCAGCCTGCAGAGCCCCTGGGAGCCTAAGCGTTGGCTCTGCCACCCCTGCCCTTCATTAGTGCTTAAAGTCATTCATTCCTAGAGGGCAGAAAACGCACCTGTGGGACAAGTTTGAGACAGTAGGTCCCATTTAGAGGTGATGCCACGCGGGGCCAGGTGTCCTGAAGTCCAGGATGGCAGAGCGTCCCCGCCGGGCAGCCTGAGCAGAAGCAGTGCCGGTTTGGGTTGATTTTGCAATGATCCGGAAGGGACGCGTTGAGGGACGCCCCACGTTCGGAGGCAAGAATCTGGGCTGTAGTGCCGGGATGTCTGGGAGCAAAAGGTGCCTCTTTGAGTGGTTTGTCTTGCTCAGGCTAATTCTGGGAGCTGCCCAGGTGGCCAAGGGAGGCAGGTGTAAGCCAGAGTCCCTGGGTTCCCGCAGGTTTGGGAAGAAAAAGGGGCTTCGGTGACTGAGCCGTGCATCGGCTCACCTCGCTCTGCTTGTTCCCCACGCGACATGGTGTGCCAGCGTGGAGCCGGCCAGGCCGGGACCTGGGTTGGGAGCCCGCTGTCTTCCCTCTGCTGCCACACACCCGCCAGCGGCTCTGGCTTACAGGCCAGGGGAGGGGGCGGGCAGCTCGTCATTTTTTCTCCGTGCTGTCCTCCGAAAAGGTCAAGTCTCAGGATGTGGAGCCGCCCGGGACTCTCACTTGGCAAAAGAGAGCACGAGAGTGGGTGTCCTCCCAGGCAAGGACGGAGGAAGGACTGAGTGACCCTGGGAGAGGGAGAAACAGGCCTGCCCCTGCCGCTTCCTAGAGCCCTCTCCAGAATTCACCAGTCGCCCCCCGAGCAGAGGGGGAGCCGAGTGGGCATGCTGGCCCCGAGGCTTGGCCTGTGCTGGTCCCTAGGAGAAGCAGAGGTTGGATCCCTGTCCCCCGACAAAGGCGAGAGAGTTTCCAGGTCCAGGAGCTGACTGGAAACTTGACCTGCAGTGTCGCTAGAGCGACACGAGGGGGCGACAGCTGCCACGGTGGGGCCGTGAGAGGGGAGAGTCCCTTTGCTGCCGTCTGTCCACTTGTACCACAGGCCTGCTGTGAGTGGACCCGCACAGACCCCCGCTACTGAGCTACCTGATACTCTGGCTGCAGCAGAAGGCAGGCTGGGCGTGAGCTTCCACATCACCTGGCCCGACCCCGACCCCTCTCTTGAAGATTGAGGTCCAGTGCATTGACCTTGACTGGGCTGAGGTCTCACAGCTAACTAGGGGTTATCTGGGACTTCAGTGCCAGTCCCCTAACTCCAGCAGCTTGTCAGTTTGTACCACATCACAGGACCCCAAAGGCTTCCCTGCTTTCGGAGAAATCCTCATCCGGCACCTTCTGACCTGCCCTCCGCCTCCCCTCCCCCCTGCCGCCACCTGAGTAATTCTCTAGGTTGGCATGGGGGGCGGGGCAGCGTGGGCGGGAGGGGGCAAGCCCTGCACCTGCGTCCAGGCTCACCGTCTCCCCTCACTCCTGGGCGAGATTAGCAGGGTGCACCTCTGGGTGATGCTAGGCACTCATTTCTTGCCCCCCTGAACTGCTTCCCCTGTGCTTCACGTGTGGGAGCCCCTGATGCCCTTAGGATATCATCCTCACATAGGGCTGCCTTGTGGCTTCTCAGCACCGGGCCTGCCGGGCACTCCAGTCACAGGTGGGAGTCTTGGAAGGCAGTTTCAGGTGGAAGAGGGCAGGCCAGAGCAGTGACCAGGTGCCCTTGAGGAGCTATCATTCTGCCGTCTCTCCTCGTCTGCCCCCTTCCTCAGCTGAGACGCCAGAGGCATGGTTAGGTGGTGCAGAGCAGGTTTGATGAGACCGAGGGCTCTGTGGCCCAGGTAGAGGAGGGAGAGGCCGAGGAGATGAGAATTCCCACCTGCCACCCCTCTTACACTCGTCTGGATGCAGGGGATGTGCCAGCTCATCTTCCTCTGGCGGTTAACGGTTGCCAGAAGCTTGTAAATCCATCAATTTCATGTAATCCTCTGAACAATCTTGTAGTTGATTTTATTCCCATTTTACAGATGAGACAGCAAGGCTCAGCGAGGTCAGGGGCCTGGCCCAGGATCATGCAGCCTGCGCTGGAGCCCAAACCCAAGTATCTTTTCGTAACACCAGGCTGCCCTACTTACTAGCACTCCTTTCTTCTATTCTTTTATTTTCCCATCACCAAACTGGTAGAGGCTAAGAAGGGGTTTAAGTGCTTGAACCCCTTGAAATTGAGAGATCTTTATCTTGTGTGGGAGTAGAGTGAGGCCCTTGAAATGATCTGTGCCCCAACCCCAAGGGAGAACTGCCACCAGGATCCTAGCCCCAGGGGGGGAGCAAGGCTGAGCAGGGTAGGGTGGGGAGACCCTTGGGTAGGGAGACTCGGGTTGTAAGGAGGATGTCATGTGGCTCCCTGGCTGGATCTGGAGTGGAGGAGCAAGTCTGGGACCTTTCATCTTGCTTTCAAAGTGCAGGGAGCAGATGACTCGAGGGACTTGTTCACAGGAGCTCCAGATATCACCCTGGAGTTAGTGGGGGGCCTGTGGCCTGGGGGGAGGTGTTAAGGAGGAGAACACAGTGCACGGGGCCTCACGGTGAGAGGTCTGAAGAGAGAGGGAGGGCCCCGAGCTCTCTCCCTCCACTGTAGAGACCTCCCCGCCGCTTGCACCTGGCCTAGCGCCAGTTCAGAGCTCCCACATAGAGGCCTCTCCCCTGCCAGGGCTGAACCAAAATAGCTGTCTAGGAGCCTGGGCCCGCGCCGCCCACGCTGCAGCATCTCGCGGGTTAACAGCTTGCCTGTCTCTCCGCCCCCCCTTCCCCAGCTAGCTGACATTTTACTGGGGCGGGGGTGGTTGTGAAAGGGGGCCCCAGCCCACGCAGACACCCCACTGACGCAACCTGTCAGCCACTCGCCCTCCTCTGAAAGGCATCCTTTCGGGTGAGACCTTCCTTCCGGCTCCACAGATATGGGGTTCCTACCAGGAGAGGGTGTAAGGAATACTTGGGGCTCCAAGGGGTGAGGGGGAATGCTGCTCCTGGCAGGTGCCACTGCTGAAATCCACCCATGGAAGACCCAGGGCAACCGCCCAGAAGCTGGTCTCCCTCTGGGGGCCTTTTTTTTTTTTAATACTTAAAAATCTTTTGAAAAGTATTAAGTATTTGCCCTGAGGAAAGTATACAGAATAACGTTAACACCTACCACTTAGCTTGGTCAGATCTTACCATAATGCCATATTTGCCTTAGACAGAGATGGAGGCCTCTTTGTCTCCCTCCCCAGGAGAAACGACAGTCCTGATTTGGGTGTTTACATTCTCGTGCCTGTTTTAAGATTTTTTTTCCCTATGTATGTATGCATCCACAGTAACACATAGTACTGTTTTGTATGGCTTTGCCCTTGAGTTAAATGGTGTATTGTACGTATTCTGAATTTAGGTTTTTCCCTCCGTGTTGTTTCAGAGATTTAACTGTCTTGAAACACGAGCAGTAGCGTGAAGCCATTTTAACTGCCATCTACCATTCCTTTTTGTAACTGTTGACGGACATTTAGGTTGTTGGTAGTCTTTTTGCCATTGCAAGTAATCCTTCAGAGACTGTGCTGGGACATGGCTCCTTGTGTGTTCTGTCCACCAGTGCTTGGTTACAGAGCAGTGTATCTTCAGCTTAGACAGTTGTAGCCAAGTTGTGCACTAAAGTGGTTGTCCTAATTTTCAGGCCTCTGGAGTTATTTTTCTGTCCTTAAAGTTTTGGTAAACTGAGGAATGGGTTACCATGAACACTTTCTCTTTCAAGCCCGCAATATCCCATGAGGAAGACAAGGTGGTATTATCCCCATTAATCCGATGAGGAAATTGAGGCCCAGCCAGGGTAAGAGACTCAGCTTGAGGTTGCGTAGCCGGTCAGAGGCAGGACACCTCTGGACCTTTGAGTCCAAATCCTCGGAAAGCACCTTTGACCCCTGTGACCTCTCAGGAAGATTGGAGGCACATTTTCTGTCTTCGAGGCAGGAAAAAAAAAAAAAAAAAAAAAACCCTGTGTGGAGTGCATGAAGCCTGGGAGGCCGAGTGGGGCCCTGGGGGCTGACAGCTGATTCTAAGAAGATCTTCTAGTAGATGGAGGAGGGAGCAACTTGGTCAGAAGAGTCAGAGGGGGAGTTAAATTTTGAATGAGGGATAAGGGGGAATGCTGCTCCTGGCAGATGGGGAATGGGAGCCTGCTGCAGACACAGGAGAAGGCAGCAAGAGGGACCCGTCACAAGAGAAGAGGGACGTGGGGGCCGGCAGGGGCTTCGTAACGCTCCCAGCAAGGTGTTGCGAAACTCAGAGGGAGACATATCGGCATTCCCATCAGGGATCGATTTCACTATGTGCCTCTGAGACACAGGAGCTCAGCCCACACCAGCAACTTGTCCACCCAAGGCTGGCAGGAAGGCCTCCAGAACTGGCCAGCCACTAGGTCACTGCGCTGGCCCACAGCCCTTTGCTCTCAGCATGATCCTTGAGGCTGAGCCTGGACCATTCACCTTTCCCTCCATTCGCTCTTCAAACCACATCCAGCACTTCTAGACCCTGGGGATGCAATTATGAGTAACACATGGTCCCAGGGGTGCACGGTCTGGTGGGGGATACCAAGCTGCAAACCAGCGCTGATGGCCCAGAACAACCAAGAGAGGGCCTGAGCGTGGGAGCAGCTAGCGCCCAGGAGAGGAGGCTGGGGAGAACTTTCCGGCAGAGCCGATATCTGAGCCAGCTCTGAAAATATGAGAGGAAAAAGATGAAGGAGAGTTCACTGAGCAGAAGAGAATGGTGTTCCAGGCAGAGAGACTGTCAGGTGCCACGCACACAGGCAGGAAGAGACCCCTGTGCGTTGCTTGACAGATGCATCTAGAGGTAGAGTGAGGGATTGAGAGCATTGAGAGCACAGACCCGGAGCAGACTCCTAGGTTGGAATCCCAGCTCTGCCACTTACTAGCTGCGTGATCACAGGCAAGTTGTTTAATCTCTTTGTGCCTCGGTTTTCTGATGTATAAAATGGGGATAATACTACTATTACATTTTATGAATAAAAAAAGTTAGTATTTGTAAAACACTTAGGACGGGAGTGAGTTATGTATTTGTCAAGTAAAATGTAAAAAGTATGAAAGCGAGATGGGAGAGGAGGCCAAGAAGCCTGTTGACTGCCAGGCCCAGGTCTTTGCATTCTGTTCCCTGACAGTAGAGAGCCATTGAAGGATACGTGGACACTTTAGGATGAATTCTGGTGGCAGTAGGAGGATGGTTTGGAGGGGAGGCTCTAAAGGCATGAGCCAGTCATTAATTCCACAGACATTTCTCCAAGGCCTACCAGGAGCCAGACCCTGAGACAGGGACTCAGGATACAAGGAGAGAGAGACTGGGGATGTTTCAGCAAGGAGCTCAGAGCTGGGGTCCTGGCCTGCCCCCCACCCCACGGCATCTGAGGCAACCGCTCCTCTCCCCTCCTTGCCCACATCTTCACCTGTGACTTCATGTCACCAAACCCTGTTGCCGGGTTTCATAAGGAAAGCCTTGGAGAACGTGGAGTGGGCAGTGGCACCCAGCCCGGAAAGGAGCCTCAGCTGTCACTCTCTGGGTCCTCTGGAGAGGAGAGGAAGGCAACTGCTAAAACAAAGGCTGCTGCCGTCCCCCTGTGCCCAGCAAAGAGAAGTAGCCTGGGCCTTGTGGTCAGCCCTTGGGTGGGGTACCCGAGGTGGAGGAAGCCCTTCTCTTCCCCTTACGGCTCTGGTCCCTCCTCGACGGAATTCCCTGTTCCTTCCTCCTCAGCCCATCAGCAGTAAACACTGGACTCACTGCCAGACAACGTGCTGAGCTGCCCAGATGCACTAGATCTGGCCCCTGGCCCCCCAGGAGCTTGTCTGGTGGGTGGGAGGAACGAGGCATATGGATTTGAGAGAATCAGAACTTCCAGGGGTCCCATGGCAGAGGAGCCAGATGGGTGGTGTGGAGTCATCAGTGGGAGTGAGGTACTCTTGGCTGGGGCAGCTGTGAGCAGGTGGGATTTTGATACGAGGTGAGGAAGGAGGCCGGTATTCCAGGCAGAAGGTATGCCATGTGCAAGGGCACAGCAGTGAGCTTGGGCTCAGCCAGATTAGGGGGCAGAGAATAAGTTGCCTTGGTTAGCACCAAGGGTTGTATCAAGGCATAGGAAGTTGAGTTAGTGCCACATTGCAGAAGCCACGTTTGCTAGGCTAGAGGATTTAGAATTTATTCTGAATCAGTGGTTCCCAAAGTATGGTCCTGGGGTTGCCCTTGACCCTTTCAGGGGATGGTTGAGGTCAAAACTGTTTTCATAATAATACTTTCAGAGCTGCCCTAGTTTGTGTCCTTCTCACTGTGTTGATATTTGTACTCACTGTATAAAAGCAACTGTGGGTAAAACTACTGGAGCCTCGGCACAGACAAAGGCAGTGGCCCCAACATAAACTTGTAGCCATTGTATTCTTCACACTCACAACAAGAAAAATGCAATAAATATATTAATCTTCTAAAGCCCAAATCCTTGAGTACACTTTTCTGTGTGAAGAAATGTGAAATATACATGCAGTACTTTTGCTGCAAACCGAACTGTGATGGCTGTCTTGAAAAAGCACTTTTGTGACTGAGTTGCGAGCCCTACTCGTCACTTTTTTCTTTTTTTTAAGGAACACCATTTAAACTTGAAAGAACACCTGACGACAGACAGAACTCTTCAGATTTGGATATTTAGCAGACGTTTTCTCAAAAATGAATGAAGTGAGCTTGTCACTTCAAAAACAGTATCAGTATTTATTGCTATTGATAAAATGTGTTGCTATTGATAAAACTTGAGTGAAAATTACCATTTTGGAAACTTTGTTCCAGTGTGTGGAGGTCTGCCTAACTCAGTAAACCAATATTTTCCAATGACCTATGCTTGATGTTTCAAAATTCAGAATGCAAGACAGACCAGTGAAAAGTTCAGATTCCACGTGGCCACTAACCTTTAAGAAACTACCACTTGTCATATTTGGGTGTAGTAGCAGAGAAGAATACCCATAATTGCGTGAAAAGGCTATTAAAATTCTCCTTCCTTCTCTAACTGCCATGGGACGCAGAATTTTCTTCACGTACTTCAACCGAAACAACAGATCACAACAGATTGACTGCAGAGGCAGGTATTAAAATCTAGCTGTCTTCTATTAAGCAAGACATGAGAAATTTGCAAAAATTAAAACATGCCACCCTTCTCACTACTTTTCTGTTTTAGAAGATAGTTTATTTTTCATAAAAGTATGTTATTTATATTAACAGTTACTGGGTTTATTGTTTTTCAACAAATGAATAAATAGTATTTTAAATATTTCTCAGCTTTAGTTTCTAATATGGTCAGTGTTAATAGCTATAACCCCCATAAACAAAACCGTTTGGGGAGCTTCAATAATTTTTAAGAGTGTAAGGGGGTCCTGGGACCAGGATGTTTGAGAGCTGCCACTCTAGATCCTAGGGGCTAGGAGTGTTAACGGAGGGGTGGCGTTCTAGGCAGGATGCGTGTGACATGGGCTGGCTTGCTTCTGGATCTGACAGGCCCCCTTGGCAGGGCTGGGAAACCCAGGATCAGGAGGCTCCGCTCAGCCACTTGTGAGCTATGGGCAGTCATGGGCCTCCGTGAGCCTCAGCTGCCCTGGGGGTTCAGCTGGGAGCAAAATGCCCCTTGCACAGGGGAGTTACAAGCCTCCTGTCCGGCAGTACTTGTGGAAAAGTGCTCAGTAAGTTGTGAAACACGCCACAGATGCTTATTTTTGCAGTTGTTTTGTCTGAAGCCGGTGCTTAGCTGTCTCAGCTGCTTTCCTCAGATCCCGGAATACCTGTCCAGTGGGTGCGAGAGGGTGTAGGGTGACCCGCCTCTTCTCCCCCCAACCCTCCCGGAGCTGAGGCAGGGGCTGAGCTGTACCGGGGGCCGCGTGGAGGGGAGGCTACTGAGCTGTTGCTCAGCCGGCCTCTGGGGACTTTGGGAAGAGAAGCCAGGAGGCGAGGCTCGTGCGCGAGTGTGTGCCCGCCCACTGCCTCCTGCTTGCACTGCTGGGAGAGGAAGTGCAGTCACTTACCGATCGGGTTATTTTCATAACGGCCGTCTCAGGCGTGGGGGAGGAGGGTGGCGAGGGGGAGGGGCAGGGGAGCAGCCACAGCAGCTCACTCCCCAAACTAGGACTTGCTCAGCCGGAGGCCGGCCCGGAGCTGGAGCGGGAGCCGGGGCTCGCCTGCACCCCCCCCAGGACCCCAGCCCCCACCCGCTGGCCCACCTCCTGCCTGCCGCCCTGCCTTCCAGATCAGGTCAAAGGGGCTTGCCTCAACCCTTCCTTGCCTTCTGCTTGCTCCCTCCTGGATCTGTCTGGGTGGGCCTGGGGAGGGGTGGATCAGGGCGGGCCGGGCACCACCATCCCCAGTCAAGGCTCCTGAAGCTGATGGAAAGGGACCGGCAAAGCGTAGGCCGACAGAGCTCCTGTCTGAGCTCCTGTTCCTGAGCCAGGGCAGGACCCTGTTGAGGTAAACATGACTGGCCTGGTCGCCTCCTTTGCCATGCAGCCCTGGCCCACCTCTCCCCGCTGTGCATTCTGGTTTGGTTTGGTTTGGTTTGGGCAGGATCCTTTTAGTGAACAGAGACCTAGGAACCCTGCCTCACCAGCCCCAGGCAGGCCCCCTTTCCAGCAGTCCCCGTCTCCTCTCCTCTGACCTCAGCCTCAGGGCCGTGGGAGCAAAGCAGCCAGAGGTGGCTTCTGAGCAGCAAGACCCTGGGGAAGCAGCTCCAGGCCCCGGCTCTGGGGCTGCTGGAAATGGGGCCACATGGCACCATTCCCAGCCTGCACCGGGAAGAGGGGCGTGAGGGGCCCGTCCACAGCGTGGAACGGGCACTCTGACTGAATCCCACAGGGCGGCCTGTGTGAGCACCTCTGGAAGCAGAGGGATCCCCGGGGGCCAGGCCTGGTGCCAGGGGCAGAGGGCGTTCATCACAGCAGGAGCAGACACCCAGGCGGCTCTGGCTGCCAGGCTCTGTTCCTCGGGGTGGGGGTGGCCATCCTGGGAGCTCCAGCTTCCCCTTCCGGGTTCCCACCCCCACCGTGGGCAGAGACAGACCCCAGGTGGTGACACTATCCACACGCCCTGGTGTCTGCTATAGGCGTAGGCCCTGCCCTGCCCCTCCTCTCTGCCAGCTGTTATCTTTCTACTTTCTACTGTTATCTCATCCGAACCTCCCTTATGTCAAACCTCCTAAACTAGGTCGTTTCATCCCCATTTTTCAGATAAGAAAATTGAGACTCGGAAAGGTTAGTTGGTCAGCCCAGGAAAGCAATGGCAGATACAGGATGCCAAGGCTCATGGGCTTTTCCACTTGAAGCTAACATAGAGTGTGAGACAGTCTGGCTGGGAGGCCAAGAGTCCTGTGCTTCCTAGCCAGTCGCCGATGAAGCTGAGGCACTCGTGTCCGCTCACCCCCGGCAGCTGCCCTAGCTTGGCCACCTGCAGCCCCACTCGGTGCTGTTCACCGGGGTGCATGGCCAGCCACCACTGTGCGTGTCTCCCTGTAGCATCCTTTGTCCTCCCCAGGCTCCCAGCAGCCAGTTGACGGGGCCCGTGAGTCCTTTCCCACTCTGTCCCCTTCGGGTGTGACAGGATTACCCCAGGTCCCCCACTGGGAGGCTGAGGGGCAGCCATTCGTGCTCTGCTGTTGGTGTTAGAGCCCTGTGGGGCGTCCTCCGGTGACCTTTACACATACCATGTGGTACGTGGAAGGTGACAGAGCGTGAGGTGACAAGAAGCTGCCACTCGGAGCTGTGCTGTGGGGAGAAGCTCCACGCCCAAGCAGAGGAAAGGCTGAGACAGGCCTGAGACCAGGCTGGGCTTCTGAGCAGACCCAGGAAAAGCCTCAGCAGAGATAGGAAGTCAGGAGTCAGGCCACTGCTGACCAGAGGACAGAGGTTTCTATGGAGACGGGAGGAACAGGAAGCATGGGGCCTGGGTGGAGCGTAGAGGAGTGGGTGCCTTAGAGGAGAGCTTGTCATAAGGCGTCAGGTCAGCCAGCTGACTGCCTCCTTGGACCAACAAGGAGACTGAGGCCCGTGAGGAAGGGGCTTTGCACGTGGCCACACAAGGCCAGGCTGGCCTAGCCTGCCCCGCCCCGCTCGCAGTGACTGCACCGTCAGGCCCCTGAGGAGACCCCGGGGCAGTGTGTGGGCTCGAACGTGGTAGGGGAGCACCTGTAAGTCGCCCCCGTGTCATGAGGCGGATGTGCGGGCGACCTCGTCCTGCCGGCGCCTCTTGTCGTGGGTCTGGGGCAGTAGGCAGGGTCCAGCCCTCACTGCCACCCAGAGAGCAGCTGCCGCACCCCCCCCTGCCCCCCCCGCCCCCCGCCAGTGACTGTGGCCTTTTGTTTTCTGGGTGACACTCGCATCAGGCGGTGTGTTCGGCTGACTAATCTCCTCCGGGCTGGGCAGCTGTCACAGGGTGGCCTGACCAGGCGAGCAGGGAAAGCTGACACCTTGGGGCAGTGCTGGCAAGCCAGTGCCCTGGGGCAGTGGGCAGCTGGGCCTTTAGGCTCCTCTTCCTGGGTGCAGAGCAGACCCTGCGTCAGGCAGCCCTGGGTTCAGGTCCCAGTCCTGCCGCTGACCAGCCGAGTGATCTTGGAGCACGTTACTGCACCTCGTCAAGCCTGTTTCCTCATCTCTGTAATGGAGCTATCGATCCTGCCTCAGGAGGTGGTGGTAGTGAGGATCAAACGAGATGATAAACGAACGCACTTAGCCCAGGGCCCGTCGCATAGTAGGTGATGGGTAAATGGGACCGCTACTGTCCTTGTTATGGCTCCCTTCCCTCCCCCGCATTCCACCTTAGTCCCAGCTCGTGGCCCAGCAGGGAAGACCCTGCTCTCTGCCATGTCTCTGGGGCGCGGGCTTTGGGGTTCAGGTAGAGGCAGGTTCCAGCAGTGGCTCCACACAGACTAGTTGTGCACTTTGGGCAAGTTACCTCCGCAGTCTCCCATGAGGAACGGGGCATGATACAGTATCTATTCTTTAGGGTGCTGTGTTTATTTATTTAAATTTTATGTATTTATTTATTTTTGGCTGTGTCGGGTCTTCGTTGCCCGGCTTTCTCTAGTTGCAGCGAGCAGGGGCTGCTCTTCACTGCGGTGTGTGGGCTTCTCATTGCGGTGGCTTCTCTTGTTGCGGAGCACAGCCTCTAGGTGCGCAGGTTTCAGTAGTTGTGGCTTGCGGGCTACAGAGCTCAGGCTCAGTAGCTGTGGCGCACGGGCTTAGTTGCTCCGCGACATGTGGGATCTTCCCAGACCGGGGCTCGACCCCGTGTCCCCTGCATTGGCAGGTGGTTTTTTGTTTTGTTTTTTTTTTTTTGGCTGTGTTGGGTCTTCGTTTCTGTGCGAGGGCTTCCTCTAGTTCCGGCAAGCGGGGGCCACTCTTCATCACGGTGCGCGGGCCTCTCACTGTCGCGGCCTCTCTTGTTGCGGAGCACAGGCTCCAGGTGCGCAGGCTCAGTACTTGTGGTTCATGGGCCTAGTTGCTCCGCGGTATGTTGGATCCTCCCAGACCAGGGCTCAAACCCGTGTCCCCTGCATAGGCAGGTGGATTCTTAACCACTGCGCCACCAGGGAAGTCCCTAGGATGCTGTGGTTTATAAAATGGTACACATGTTTGCAGAGGGCTTAGAACCGTGCCTGTTACAGGTGGGCGCTCAGTAAACGTAAGCCATGATTGCATTGACTTTAGGAGGAAGCCAAGAGCTCTCCTGCTTTTCTCCCTGTCACCTGCAGAGGCTGGCAGACTGTAAGAGGCAGAGACCCGGAGCTGGGCAGACCCGAGCACTGCTTCCCCAGGCATGGGTGCCTCCGTGTCAGTACCTCCACAGCCATCCAGGGCCCCGCCTGACACTGCCTGCCCGGACCCACAGGGCAGTAGCAAATCAAGGGTGGGGGTGTTGGATGGGAGGAGTAGGCGCTGGACATGCAGCCCAGCCCCGATTCCTCAGACACATCATCTTCCACCTTTTGTCCAGGGCTCCCACCCTCTCTCAGAGGCCCTCAGCTAGCAGACGTATCTCTCCTGTCAGCCCCAGGCAGGTGTCCCATGGCCGTGACTCAGACCTCCCTGTGGCTGCCAGGGCCCAGGAGAGTACTTGATGGCAGGACACAGGTGTCCCTGGGAATTCTGGAGGCGTTGCCCCCCTGAAGCATACCAGGCTTCCTGCCCCTCTCGCACTGTTAGGGGAAGGTGAGGGCGCAGGTGCTCCCAGCCGCCTGTGCGGAAGGGGCGGCAGGGGGTAGGTGAGCTGGCAGAGGAAGCGGAGCCTGTGTTCAGACCAGGTCAAGGGAGGATGGCTTGAGCAAGGGTGGTCGCCAAGGCTCCTGCAGGAGGAGCTCTGGGTAGCTTAGTGTCTGGAATTCTCAGCGTTTGGGCTTCGAGCATTGGCCCCCAGGTCAAGGTGCAGTTCATGGGCTTCCTTAGCAGCAGAGCTGGAAGGGTTTTCTGACATCATCCAGCATTTTCACACATGGGATGTCTGTACTGTGCCTCTTCAGAAAGGTAAGACCAGAAAAGTTCTTACTGTCGGCCCCTCAGAGCAAGAGCGCACACACACCCAGAGGCGGAGGCACTCTCGGCTCTCGTGGCTTCCCACACAAAGTCCCCCTGGTGGCTTCTCGCCCTGTGCGGCTGCCTCTCCAGTTTTCGGGGGGCCTTAGTTCCCCGGGGCCTTCAATCCCCAAGGCAGACGTCAGATCCTCTCCATTTCTAGTGCCACTGTCAGCCTGACAGCAAGTCAGGGGGTCGTATCAGGACTGAATTTCTCTTCAGAGAGCCTCATTTTCTTACCATGGCTTGGTTTGTGCCATGTTCCAGGAGGGGACACCTAAGCCTAACCTGCCCTGTGTTGGTGGCAAAACAAAGGCCTAAGGAGAGGAAAAGCCTTGCCCTCAGCCCCTCAGTCTGTCTAGGTCGGCTCCAGGCTTCCACCTTCCTTTTTCTTTTCTTTTCCATCAGCTTCAGGCAAGGGACTTGAAGCCCTTTAGGCTAGAGCTTGGTGGATCATGGTGCTTGGACAGGGGATCCCAGATGGGGAGCTGGCAGCCCCTCCTACCCAGCACTCCTGGGGCCGCACAGGGAACAGTGTTGAGTGCAGGCTCCCTGCTGGATCCTCTGGCACCCCCAGGCACCCCGTTTATGGAGCTCAGAGGCCACAGATGCGCCCCCCCCAATGCCTCCCAAGTGTCCCTTCTCTGCTCAAAGGGCAGCGGCTGTGACGGGGCTCCCGGGCACAGGGTGCGCCGTGGCCTGGCCCAGCTCCTCATGCCCCCGGTCTCCACCCGACAGCCACCCGCCTGCCCCTGCCATGGAGACCTTCTTTAGGAGACACTTCCAGCGGAAGGCGCCAGGCCCTGGAGAGGGGCAGAGGCGGCCCGGCAGCGTGGGGCTGCCCACAGGCAAGGCCCGGCGCCGCTCGCCTGCAGGGCAGGCCTCCTCCTCGCTGGTCCAGCGGCGCCGCTCCAGCGCACAGCTCCAGGGCTGCCTCCTGGGCTGCGGGGTGGGGGCCCCGCGCTCCAGCCGCCGGCGCTCCAGCACCGCGCCCCCCTCCTGCAACCCCCGCTTCACCGTGGATGAGGTGCCCGCCCTGCAGCCTGCCGCTGTTGGGGCCCCGCGTCTGGGCGTACCCCTGCTGTTGGCCGGGCTCTTGGGCATGGATGAGGAGGAGGGGGTCCAGGAGGAGGATGTGACAGTTGCGTCGTTGGCGGCCACCCAGCCAGGCACCAAGAGACCGGGGCCATCCCCGCATCGGGGAGCCCTGCCCGTGCTGCCCATTCCCCGCTGGCGCCGGCGCCGGGCCTCCTCCCACCTGCTGCCCGCTGACATGGTGAAAGACCGCGCCCTCTGGGGCCTGCATGGTTACTACCGGCCCCTCAGCCCGCAGCGGCCCTCAGGCCAGCACCTCAGCCTGGGGGGCCGAAGAGCCTCGGGCACCGCAGCTGGCCCCAGGATGCCTGCCTGCGTGCGCCCGCTGTCCCGCAGACGCCAGGTAGCCCTGCGGCGCAAGTCAGCCGGACCCCAGACCTGGAGTGCCCTGCTTGCGTAGGTATAGCTGCAGCCAGCAGGGCGAGTGGCCTCCGGGGGCTGGCTTGAGGGCCCCCGGCTCGGGAAGAGCTCTGAGCCATGCTCGGAAGCCAGCAGGACTCTGAGGAGGGCCCAGTCTCCTCGGGAATCCTCTCAGAGTCTTGGGCTGCCTTAGGGCATCCTCTTGCCCTTCCTACCGCTGTCCCTGTCTTGACCCGGTGTTGAGGTCACGGTGAGGGCAGAGATCCTAGGTGAGGGGAAGGAAGCAGAGTCGCCGAGTGCTCAGCTAGCCTCAGCTATCTCCTTTTCTGTAGGAAAGCCATCACCAAGTCAGGCCTCCAGCACCTGGCACCCCCTCCTCCAGCTCCCGGGGCCCCGCGCAGTGAGCCTGAGCGGCAGATCCGGAGCACTGTGGACTGGAGCGTGAGTGGCCGGGAGCTGCAAGGGGCAAATGAGGACCAGTCCCCGCCGGGCTCAGGGCCACAGGAGCAGTCGGGTTGAGGGTACTGTGGGCAGCTGCGAGAAGAGCCCGTGGGCCTATGGGGTCAGGGCAGACCTGGCATGGCCACGTTTGAGCCAAGTCTTAAAGCCAAGGGACAGTGGGGAAAACAGGATGGAGCAAAGTAGATTGTGGCAGCTGGAGCAGGTTTGTATTGGGAGAGGGAGGGTTGGTCGGGCAGGGCAGGGGTGCACTAAGCGTGCTCATCCTGTGGTCTAGGAGTCAGCGACGTATGGGGAGCACATCTGGTTTGAGACCAACGTGTCCGGGGACTTCTGCTATGTTGGAGAGCAGTACTGTGTAGCCAAGATGCTGGTGAGTGAGCTCTGTGCAGCACACTGCCCCCTGGTGGTGGAGCCAGGTCTAGAAGCCTGTAGGCCGACGCCTGCGGGCCTGACAGGCTGCTGCCCTTCCAGGGGAAGGCGGAAACAAGGCTCTCACCTAAGCACCCCTGCGGTGGGCTGCCCGAGGATGGTGAGAGGAATGGGGCTGTGTCCTGATGCCGGGTCTGGGGCTTCCCGGTGCACACAGTGGGCAGCTGTGCTGGGGCAGGTGCGAGGAGTTCTCTGCCTGCCCTGGGGCAGCATCCTGGGTGGAGTTACCTGGTGCCTCAGGGGCCCTCTCTTTCCCGCAGCAGAAATCAGTGTCCCGGAGAAAGTGTGCCGCGTGCAAGATTGTGGTACACACCCCCTGCATTGAACAGCTAGAGAAGGTGAGTGTTGCTCAGGCTCTGCGGCCCCTCCCCTTTGGGTGCTAAAGCCCTCCCAGTGCGCACACGTGTGTATCTGTACACGCATTTTCATGTTACACAAACATCACCTGCCAGGGGTACCCCAGTGTGCGTAGTGGTGAAGAGCCAAGGACCCTGGAGCTGAGATGCCTGCATTTGCATCCTGGCTCCTCCCCTTTACTTGTTACTGTGACCCCACTGCCCAGAACAAGCCTGGCACAGAGTGGGGCTTGTAGACTGTTACTCAACCAGATGAAGTAATGAATGATGACCGAGACACCATTTTATCAGTTCCCAAACTAACACTTAGAAGGGGCCATGCCTTGCTGGAGCTGTGCAACCCAGCTGTGTCAGGGCCAGTCCTGTGCGGCCCTGAAGCCTGGCTCAGTCCCCTCCACACTGCCACTGTAAAGACCTTTCCCCAAGGACCACTGTCCACGGTGTGTCTGCAGCTGGGGGCACGTCTGGGCCGTGTGCTTCCAGGGAGGGAGGTGGAAGGAAAGCTGGGCGGGTGGGTCCAGGCAGAGGGTGGGAGGGCTGCCATGGCCCATCAGGGCTCCCCAGGCAGCAGAAACCCAGACCAGCATAAGAGAAATCCCGTAGGGCTAGCAATGGCATGAACAAGGCTAACGTGGACTGCTTCCCCGACCCCCCAACTCGTAGTGTGAGGTTTCCCTACAATTCTGCTAAGGCTGAAGCAGGGACAGTTAGGAGAAGAGAAACCAGTGTAGCCCCAGGCACTATAGACCCATCACACCACCCCCTAAGGTGAAAATCAAACCAGGATTTCACAAATGAGCTAACAATCTCCAGGGACCAGTCAGCAAGCAGGGACTGGGTTGCCGGCATGTGCCTGAGTTGGGAGTGCTGGAGGGTGAGGAAAGGTATAGGAGGGGTAAGCCTTGGTGCTGTTTTAGTGGGGGAGACGGATACAGAGCTTGCTGTCTCCCTCATCCCAGAACACTGGGCAGAGGAAGGAAAGATTCCTTCTGGCTAGTGGAGAGGAGCGGGGATGTAGGAGGGCTTCTGAGAAGAGGTGTCTCACGTTCTCAGGGCTCCCAGGATGATTGGGGGCTATCCCTACCTTGCAAGGATGCCTCCGAGTGACACTTTCCTGAAGGGGGTGGCCATATGCCTGACCCCACAAAGGGAGGTTCTGATGTTTTGGTGATCATTTCATGGTTCACAGATCAATTTCCGCTGTAAGCCATCCTTCCGTGAATCAGGCTCCAGGAACGTCCGTGAGGTAAGTGCCCAGGGTAGTTAGGGCCCCAGGTTTCCTGAGTGGACCTCTCTGCAGTGTCTTCAGAGTGTCACCAGGGGCTCAGCTCCTTCTAGGCGGCTCTGGGGCCCAGGGAGGTACAGGGCTGAGGCTCTGAGGGTCTCAAAGGGGAAGGCCCGGTTGGCCCTGCCTGCAGATGGGGTAGGGCACTGCCTACCTCTTGTGCCTCCCAGTTCTCTCTGTACTTCCTCTGAGCCCCGACCTCCAGGCCACGGGGAGAAGTCTTCAGCCCCTTCTCACACACAGGACTGCAGAGAGCATCCTGCAGCCCCTGCCCCTCACTGTTGATATATTGAGGGGCACAGGCCACGTTCAAAGCTTCCACCCCTCACTTACTCCGGTGACACTTCTCTCCTCCGCCAGCCAACCTTTGTGCGGCACCACTGGGTACACAGGCGACGCCAGGATGGCAAGTGTCGGCACTGTGGGAAGGTGAGGCCCTGCCCAAGGAAGTTGGCCAGCCTCCTGCCCACTGGCCCCAGGCCCTACGGCCCCTGAGCCTCGTGTGGCCCATCCATCACTGACCGTGGTCAGGGCTCACTCTCAGCCTGGCTGCAGTGCCCAGCCAGTTCCAGAGCAGCCAGGTCCCTGGGCAGAGCAGGAGGGCAGAGAGGAAAGCCTTCTAGAGCAGCGTCTCTGGACTGCTCTGAAGTCGCGAGTGAGCCCTTTGAGAAGCATCTAGACTTCTTCACTCGTTAACTCGGCAGATGCGTGTTTAGGGCCTGCTGGGTGGCGAGCACCGAGCTGGGTAGCGGGTCCCTGTCCTCCTAGAGGAGGATATGGCTCCCAGACAGGCTGCAGGGGGCTTCCTGAGCACAGTCCACAGTGGTTGTGGTTTTGTTGACTTATTTATTGTCTGCTCCCTCAGTAAGTTCAGGCTCTGAGAGGTCCCTCTTTCCTCCGTCCACTCAGTATCCAGCAGTGTGGGGCACACAGCAGGCCCGCGAGGAACGTGTGTGGAATGAGCAGGAATGAATGTGATCGGTACCATAAAGAACTTTCAGAGTGCACTGGCGGGCCTGGCGGGCCTGGGTCAGGAAGGAGGGATTGGGGTCAGGCAGGAGTTAGCTGTGGACCCCTTTGCAGCAGATCACTCAGTTAACTAGAGAGAGTTGTGGGCACCTGGCTCAGCCTCCCTCCCTACCCTAGGGACTCATCTTACAGTTCTTTTATTTTTAAAAAACGTGCTCCATTGCCCTGGGTGGAGAAAGGTTGGCACCGGAAGGGGGCTGGGTCTGCTACTCCAGGCTGGGTCCCGGCTGCCCTCATCACCCTGTGCGCCCTAGGGCTTCCAGCAGAAGTTCACCTTCCACAGCAAGGAGATCGTGGCCATCAGCTGCTCCTGGTGCAAGCAAGCCGTGAGTGCTGCTCGCCCTACCTGCAGGCTGGCCCCCGGGCTGTGCTGGGTTGGGGGTCCCGGGTCTCAGCTGGCTCCGGCTCAGCCACGCCAACCAACCCCCTCTAGTACCACAGCAAGGTGTCCTGCTTCATGCTGCAGCAGATCGAGGAGCCGTGCTCCCTGGGGGTCCACGCCGCCGTGGTCATCCCACCCACCTGGATCCTCCGTGCCCGCAGGCCCCAGGTGAGTCCTGCCCGCACCCTTGACCCCCGCAGACACCTAGGGTCTGCCAGCCACCTGGGCCCACCCACCTTGTCACCAACATCCTTGCTTCCCTTGCAGAATACCCTCAAGGCAAGCAAGAAGAAAAAGAGGGCATCCTTCAAGAGGAAATCTAGCAAGAAAGGGCCTGAGGTTAGACCTGGGACCAGGTGGGCAGCTGGAGGGGAACAGGAGAGAGGGGCCTGTTTTGGGGGATGCTGAGCCCCCTGGGCTGATGCTGCCAGCTCGGCCACCAGTGGGTCAGTTTGGGCTCTGCGGCCCTGAGGAGGGTGAAAGGTCAGATCCGAGGTGCCTCTCTATGGCCAGGCCCACTGTGAGGTGTGACCCGGTGTGATCACAAGGGAACGGGGGCGGGGTCTGCCAAGACAGGAAAGAGCCTTATGGGCTCTCTGTGTCTCCAAGGAGGGCCGCTGGAGACCCTTCATCATCAGGCCCACCCCGTCCCCCCTCATGAAGCCCCTGCTGGTGTTCGTGAACCCCAAGAGTGGGGGCAACCAGGTACCCACAGCCTGCCCTCTCCACCGAGCGCCTTGGGGGAGGGATGGGGTCAAGCTCATGCCCCTCCCCGCAGCAGCTGTTCCCAGGTTCTGTTGCAGCTTCTGCCCCATTCCTCTTTCCCAGGGACGCTGAGAAAATCCAATTCTGTCTCCACCCTTCGCCCCTGCCTAGGCCTTGTTCCCACAGTTCCCACCCTTCTCCCCACGCATCTCTCCACCTCAGCACCCCACCCCTGACTGCCTCCCCCCCACCCCCCGCCGCCCCGTCCCTGTCGGCTCCTGGTCTCCCACAGGGCGCCAAGATCATCCAGTCCTTCCTCTGGTATCTCAATCCCCGGCAAGTCTTTGACCTGAGCCAGGGAGGGCCCAAGGAGGCGTAAGTACTTGCCAGGGCTCTCGTGGGGATGGTGGCGGGGGCTCGCCTGGCACTCGGGGTACAGCACTCGGACCCTGACCCCATTCCTGTCTTCTGACCCCAGGCTGGAGATGTACCGCCGGGTGCACAACCTGCGGATCCTGGCCTGTGGGGGCGATGGCACGGTGAGCGCCCCTGCCCCTCCCGGCCCGGCCCGGCCCGGCCCGGCCCGGCCCTGGCCTCGCACTCTGACCTGGCCTCTCGTGCTCTGCCCGCTGCAGGTTGGCTGGATCCTCTCCACCCTGGACCAGCTGCGCTTAAAACCACCGCCACCCGTCGCCATCCTGCCCCTGGGCACCGGCAACGACTTGGCCCGCACCCTCAACTGGGGTGGGGTGAGCGCCCACAGGGCAGGGAGCTGGGGAGGGCGGAGCAGCGGGGAAGGCCCAGACCCCGGAGGGGCTCAGTTCCTGCCTCCCCCCAGGGCTACACCGATGAGCCCGTGTCCAAGATCCTCTCCCACGTAGAGGAGGGCAACGTGGTGCAGCTGGACCGCTGGGACCTCCATGCTGAGCCCAACCCCGAGGCGGGGCCTGAGGAGCGAGATGAGGGGGCCACCGACCGGGTGGGTTGGCCGGGGCAGGGCCGGGGGTGTCTGGGATCCTGGGACCCGGGGTGACTCTTGGTGTCTCCAGACCTCGGCCTCTTCACAGGAAGAGGGAGTAACGGTACTCACTTCAAGAGGTAGCTGTCACTCAGCACATATTTACTGAGAACCTGCTACTGCCGGGCACCGTCTGTTCTCAGCAGCGAGCAAAACCAAGTCCCGGCTCTCGTGGGGCTCCTGCAGAACACGGCCCGTCAGGGGGGAGGGCTATGGGAAGAGAGGGCCAGCAGGGCACGGGGTGCCCTTGTACGCGGGGCACTTAGCCTGGGAGCTCAGACGGCAGGGCCAAGGCAGGGGGGCTGGGGGCAGAGCTGTCTGGTGGACGTGACTGTGTGGGAAAGGCCTGAAAACGCGGGGGCTGAGCCGGCCAGCCCTCATGCCCGTCCCTGGCCTTTCTCCAGCTGCCGCTGGATGTCTTCAACAACTACTTCAGCCTGGGCTTTGATGCCCACGTCACCCTGGAGTTTCACGAGTCTCGAGGTTGGCAGACTTTTGCTGAGGAGGCCTGGGGAGGCTGGGGAGGGAGGGATACAGGAGGGGGTCCCCGAGAGGACCAGATCTTGCCCTTCCCAGTAAAAGGCATTCATTCTCAACCCTCCCTCTTGACCCCAGCCTGGGAAGCCCCAGCAGGCTCAGAACAACTGACTGTCCCCTATTTCTTGTCACCACCCAGAGGCCAACCCAGAGAAATTCAACAGCCGCTTTCGGAATAAGATGTTCTACGCCGGGGTGAGTCTGGGGTCTGCCAGCTACGCCCCACCATTCCCATGCCCACCTGTTCTACCGCCTGTGCCCCCTGCCTACCTGTGTCTCCCAGGCCGCAGGACCCCTGCGTGGCAGCGGTGAAGGCAATTACCTGTCACCAGATGGTGACGCCCTCTGTCTCCCACAGACAGCCTTCTCCGACTTCCTGATGGGCAGCTCCAAGGACTTGGCCAAGCACATCCGCGTGGTGGTGAGTGGGCCATGCTGGCAGGCAGGGTGGGCAGGCCCAGCGGAAGGGAGACCACCTGGGTACATATACCCTCTACACCCTCCGCCGTTCCCGCCTCCAGTGTGACGGGACTGACCTGACCCCCAAGATTCAGGACCTGAAACCCCAGTGCATTGTTTTCCTGAACATCCCCAGGTGAGGAGGGAAGGGCTCTGTGTGGGCCCTGCTGCCTCTGTCCTGCACGCCCGTCCCCTGAAGCCCATTGTGGTGCCCTCCCCTCCAGGTACTGTGCGGGCACCATGCCCTGGGGCCACCCTGGGGAGCACCATGACTTCGAGCCCCAGCGGCATGATGATGGCTACCTCGAGGTTATTGGCTTTACCATGACATCCCTGGTGAGTGAGCCAGCACGGGGACCGCCTAGAGCCCCGGCCCTGTCCCCACAGTGCCCCGGAGCCTGGCCCCAAGATGGAAGGGGGGGGGGCAGTCACCAAACTTCCTTCATTGGCCAGGACAGGAGAGCTGACCCTCACCTCCTTCTCTGGCTGGGGTCTCACCCTCCGTCTGCTCTCCACGGGGCGGGGGGTCACTCTCACTTTGGCCAGAGCATCCCTGGGAAAAGCGGAGCTTGAGGTCCTGCCATCCCCTGGCCCCTGGCCTGAGCCTCTCGCGCCCACAGGCAGCGCTGCAGGTGGGCGGGCACGGCGAGCGGCTGACACAGTGCCGAGAGGTGCTGCTCACCACGTCTAAGGCCATCCCAGTGCAGGTGGACGGTGAGCCCTGCAAGCTCGCAGCCTCACGCATCCGCATCTCGCTGCGCAACCAGGCCACCATGGTGCAGAAGGCCAAGCGGCGGAGCGCCGCCCCCCTGCACAGCGAGTATGCCCCTCCCCAGCCTCGGTTTTCCCATCTGGAAATGAGGCTCACAGTCCCCCGGGGCAGCTGGGTGGGGCTCGGTGCCTGGCGGGGACGGGAAGCCCAGGAGAGCCCTTGCCGAGTGCTGTGTGGTCGCCCCGCCCGCAGCCAGCAGCCAGTGCCGGAGCAGCTGCGGATCCAGGTGAGCAGGGTCAGCATGCACGACTACGAGGCCTTGCACTATGACAAGGAGCAGCTCAAAGAGGCCTGTGAGTGGCGAACGGGGGGGCTGGGGGCTCCGAGGAGCGCCGGGTCCCCTGAGGGCAGGGCGGTGGGGGCAGCCGGCTGCTGACAGCCGCTCTGTCCTCCAGCCGTGCCGTTGGGCACCGTGGTGGTCCCCGGAGACAGCGACCTGGAGCTGTGCCGCGCCCACATTGAGAGGCTCAGGCAGGTGAGGAGCAGGTCTGGGGCCTGCCTGGGCTGCCCCCTCCTGCCCCGGGTTCTGGTCGCCCCCAGCCCCGGCCTCTGCTTCTCTCTACAGGAGCCCGAAGGTGCTGGAGCCAAGTCTCCGACGTGCCAGAAACTCTCCCCCAAGTGGTGCTTCCTGGATGGTGAGTGGCCCCGAAGGGCCGTCTCAGGGTGGTCCCGGGCCGTGTCCTGCCCCCTCCCTTGGGAGTCCTAGGTGGGGTGGGGCGGCAGAAGACCTAGGCCTGGACAAGGGCCCCCTTCTTCAGCCACCTCTCTCCCCACAGCCACCACTGCTAGCCGCTTCTACAGAATCGACAGGGCCCAGGTGAGCACTCGCCGTCCTGCTCCGTCCGCCGCCGGCTCCGGGGCCCCAGTGTCCCCTGTCCTGCTAGGCCACCCTCCACAGCCGGGCACAGCCGTCCTTGCGTCCCATAGTGTCCGCGGTTGGGCCGTGCACAGGGATGGTGCTGACGGGAGAAGGGAGCCCGTGTGCCCGGACAGGGCTCGCTGGGTTGGGTTGGGTTGGGGTGGGGTGGGGGCAGCCCTCACGGCACAGCTGTCATCCATCCAGACACGGAAGGAAAGGCACTTCTGGCCAGAGGCCTGGTCACCTGGGTAAACGCTTAGCAGTAGGAAGGGGCTGGCCAGCTGGGGGGCCCGCTGTGTGGAGGTCAGGGTACGGGCTTGGGTGGCAGGAGAGGAGAGGAGAATGGGGGAGGGGACAGGGGACTGGCAGGGCCACTGGCCCGCCTGCCTCCTCTCAGCATTCCTGCTCACAGCAGAGGCTTCTCCAGGTCTCCTGGCCTGGAAGCCCCTTCACCACCACCCCGGCCACCCTGCAGGGCCCTGACTCTCGGCCCTGACCTCCCCACCCGCAGGAACACCTCAACTACGTGACCGAGATCGCACAGGATGAGATTTATATCCTGGACCCTGAGCTGCTGGGGGCGTCTGCCCGACCCGACCTCCCAACCCCCTCTTCCCCTCTCCCCACCTCGCCCTGCTCACCCAGGCCCCGGTGAGTCCCAGGCCTCAGCCAGCGCCCTGGCTGTAAATCCCACCCGTAAGGCAGCGGCTCCTCAAGCCCTGTCTTCTGCCCCAGCCACTTCCCTGAGTGCCAGACGCACGTCCAGCTGCCTGTGGTCCCCACCGGCCCCGCCCCACTGACCCACAGGCAGCAAACTGAACCCAGCCTGCCAGCCCTCCACCCTACCATCCGCCCGCCGCGTCTGAGCACACCACGGAGCCCCTGGCCTCCTGCTCTCTCCCCCCAGCCTGGAACCTTCTTCCCCAGCACCCACCCTGCAGTCAATGTGCCCTCCCCCTGTACCTGGTCACTTCATCCACGCAGCCGGAGCCTGGTGGTCTCTGACCCCACCAGCGCCCTCCCTGCTCCATCACCACAGTCCAGCCCCACTCGCCTCTGGGTTCTTTAAGGCACAAGTTTGCCCACCTCTGGACTTCTCCTTGCTTCCCCGATCTTCACAGAGCTGCCCCTCCATTCATCTCTCAGCGTGGGTGTTTCCTCCTCAGAGTCTCCCAGGAGCCCCACCTGAAGTTGCTGTTCAATCACACTAGCCTGTCCCCTATTCTTTGTAGCACTTCCTGCTGTTTCAAAATACCTTATTTATTTGTTTACTTGTTTGTCTCTCTGACTAGAATGTAAGCTCCCTGAGAGCAAGTTCTCTACCCGCCGTGTTCACTGCTGTGTTGCCAGTGCCCAGAACATCACTTGACACATAGGAGGCACTCAATAAACTGTTGAAAGGACAGAGGGCACCCCGGGTTGGGGCTGGGGAGGGCGACAGGCTGGGCCTGTGCTGTAGCCATGTCACCCGTAGCCCTGCCACATCTCATCCTGCTCTGTTTGCAGGTCACTGCCAGGGGATGCTGCACCCCCTACAGGTGAGGCCTCTCCCTGCAGGGCCCCTGTTTCCTCCCTGGTCCTAGGACCGAGGCTCGGTGGGGTGGTGGGGTCGGGTGGGGTGGAGCCCACACGCAGCCTCACAAGAACACAGCTACGTCACAGTCACCGTGAGCCCACAGCCCTTGGCATACGTGCCCCAACAGGCCCCCTTCTCTGCACAATAGTACCTCAGACGTATATTCACACACCGACACATGCCTAGGCGTCCAGCGCCAGAGAGTAACAGGCAGGTGTTCTGTGCAGGTGAAGAGCTGATCGAGGCTGCCAAGAGGAACGATTTCTGTAAGGTACTAGTGCCAGGCTCGGGCTTCTTCCCCTTGGCAGCCCCCTCAGGCCCTGGGGAGTGGGGCCTCTGGGCTGGGCCAAGAGCTGATCTGTTGAGGTGCGGTCATCTGTCGTCACCTGGGCCTCTGTGGGGCCTCCGTGTGGTTGTTCCAGTCAGCCGTGCCCCCCATCCCTGTCCAGCCCACAATCGATGTCCCTGCATAGGGGCTTCCTAGCTCATTCTGCCTGTCCCTGGTGCTCAGAAAGGATCGAGCCTTAGAGGAACCGCAGGCTCCAAGGCTCGGTCGTCAGTGCTCCCGGGGTGTCCAGGGGCACCTGGGATGAGAGAAGCTCATCGTGTCTCCCCTGCGCTCCAGAAAGACCCCCAGAGGCCCCTAGGGAGCCTGGGGCCTGTGTGAGTTGGGGGGCGCTTCTGTGGCTGGAAGCAGGGTGGCCCTGAGGAGCCCCAGCCCTGCTCTGCCTCTTGCCCCCAGCTCCAGGAGCTGCACCGAGCCGGGGGTGACCTCATGCACCGAGACGAGCGGAGCCGCACGCTCCTGCACCACGCCGTCAGCACCGGCAGCAAGGAAGTGGTCCGCTACCTGCTGGACCACGGTGAGCTGTGCCACTGGGGCCCCTGGGGGGAAGGAGAGGCTGCCAGGCCTCTCTGACTTTCCCCTCCCCCTTCTCCAGCCCCCACAGAGATCCTTGATGCTGTGGAGGAAAAGTGAGTATGTGGGCAGTGCAGGACCCAGGTTACCCTGGAAACTGTCCCGTCTTTATCTAGCCCCTCCCATTTGGTCCTGTCAGAGCCCATAAACCCTTCCTGGCCACATCTGTCATCCTCTGGGCCACCCCCCCGCCTTGCCCCAGGACCCTGAACTTCCTGCCCTTTCTAATGGCCTTTGGGAGACAGGAGGGCTCAGAGGACTGGACGGGGTCCACAGCCAGCCCCTGTTCCCCCAGCGGGGAGACCTGTCTGCACCAGGCCGCAGCCCTGGGCCAGCGTACCATCTGCCACTACATCGTGGAGGCCGGGGCCTCTCTCATGAAGACAGACCAGCAGGTGAGCAGACTAGCAGGGCAGGCAGGGGATCCACGCAAACACATGCAACCCTTTCCCAAACTCCAGCCTGGGGAGAGGGGAGTCTGGGGGAGGGCCGCCTCCGGGGATTCAAAGCTGTCCTTCAACCAGCACAGTCCAGACCCCGAGAACCTGAGCCAGCAAGAGTTGGCTGCTCCCGAGGGAAGAGCCCCCATCTTCTAAGCCTGCTGGGGCCGACAGGTCCCTGAGGTGATGGCAGCCCCCCCTCATCCAGGGCGACACTCCCCGGCAGCGGGCTGAGAGGGCTCAGGACACGGAACTGGCCGCGTACCTGGAGAACCGGCAGCACTACCAGATGATCCAGCGGGAGGACCAGGAGACGGCTGTGTGAGGCCGCTCGCAGCAGGGCGACGGGCCGCCAGAGGACCAGCCCCTCCTCGCCCACCTCACTGCCACATTCCAGGCGGAGGGCCACAGAGGGACCCGGGACCCAGGACCCAGGGAAGGCCCTGTGCTGCTCCCTGTGGAGCTGCCCAGACCTAGGGCTGGACTCTGAGGAGCTGGGGGCCAGCGGGTGGGGTGGGGTCTCAGCCTAACCCAGAGGCTCACAGGGGACCAGGAGACTGGACTGGGCTGGGCAGACCATTGGGGGGGCTGGGGGGGCCCTCACCTTCCCTGCAGTGGGTGCCCTGGAGTTGAGGGCCCGCAGCCCGGAGGGCAGAGGGCCTTGAGGCCCTGTGAGGGAGCCCCCAGGAAGACGCTTCCTAAGCCTCCGGGTCCTTTAGGACCCTCACTCTGAGGCTTTCCGACTGTGTGGCCTAGGGGGTGGGGGTGGGGGTGGGGGCTTTCACGGTGACATGTTTACAGCTGGGCGTGACTCAGTAAAGTGGATTTTTTTTCCTTTCCGCTTTTCTTTTTTTGTGGGGGAGGTCTTCCAGAAGCGGTGGGATCTGCTGAGTTATCCTCCGGGTGGGGGACTGGACATCGTCGACCCAGACCCAGACTCATTTCGAGGGATCCTGGCTCCCGTTTCGGGGTGGGGTCCGAGGGGCTGCCCGGGACCTGACCTCTGCCTGGCTGCCGCGCTGGTCGTGGCCGGGGGAGGAGCTGATTTCCTCCTGCTTCCCGCTTCCCGCGGGGAAGATAACAATGAAAGTGAAAGAGGTGGAGCGGGGGCGCCTATGGCCTGGGGCAAACCCCCTCCTCCTGGCCTCAACTGCTTTCGCTGCTTAGGGTATCGGATGAGGTGATCCCCGAGCCTCCAGGCTCAGAAGGGGTGGGCGTTTGCAGCCGCTGCCGGGCTGCGTCTGGAACTTTTCAGACGGCTGCTGTCGGCTCTAAATCTTAACCAAATCCAGGCCTGCGAGCTCCTCCTTCCCCAGCTCCCCCGCCCCCCGCGCGCCTGCCAACCTGCGCGTGGAGAAAGGCGCAGTGGCCTCCGCGCCTTTCCGACCCGTGCGCCTTTCTGGGGTCCCCCGTCCGAGCCCCATCCCGACACTGAGCAGAGAGCATCTCACTGCAGACCTGGTGAAGCGACCCGAGGCGGGGGCTGGCGCTCCTTCCCCAGCATCTATGGGGCGCTGAGAGTCGAGCGGGCCCTGGGAGGCGGAGCGGGGCCTCGACGGGGTTAATCACTGCACCCGGGGCTCGACGGACAGAGCCGCACACAGGCTCGAACGCGGGCCCCGCGCCGGGACCTGTGACACACCCGGGGCTCCGTGCTCCCTCCTGGTCTCCACCTAAAGCTCCGTGGCCATGAAGGGAAGCTGGCGTCCAGAGGGGAAAGGGGACGGCCCCGAGGAGGGGGCAGAGGGCGGGGACGGCAAACAGGGGCCTGGGCCGAGGGAGCGCGAGATTGGGGGCTGGGGACAGGGGGTGCCGGGACAGGACGGAGACCCGGGGCTGGGGCTGGGGACGCCAGGAGAGCCCGGCGTCTGAAAGCGGAGGGCACCGGCCGGGCGAGACGAGGCAAGGCGA
>NW_020173674.1:13621520-13632101 GCF_003031525.2 Neophocaena asiaeorientalis asiaeorientalis | reverse complement strand
CGGGCCCGGCGCGGGAGGGAGCGAAGCAGCGCGGGCAGCGAGCGAGTGAGCGTGCGGGGCCCCGGAGGGCGCGCGGCGGCTTCGGCCCCTCGGCCGCTGCCGATCTGGGGGCTGGAGGCGGGGTGGGGGTCTGAGCTGAGTCCCGGGCTCCAGACGGCCCCTGGGGAGACTCTTCCCGCTGTGCGCCCCGGCTGGCGGGGAGGGGCCAGCCCCCCAAGTCCGCCGCCACCGCAGTAGCCGCCCGACCCTTTGGGCCTGGAAACTGGGGAAAGGGGGTGGGAGGTTCACGCCTGCGACCCCCAGTGAGGACTCTGACCCGTGCTCTACCCCCAGGATGCAGCGCCGAGGCTTCCTCCTCCTCGCCCTCCTCGCCCTGCTGGCGCTCACCTCTGCGGTGGCCAAAAAGAAAGGTGATATGGAGGGTGGGGGGTTTAAGGAGGGCTGGAGCCGGGCAGGTGAGGCCGGCAGCCTCGGTTCCGAGGCCGGGACTCCAGGAAGGGGTCTCCGAGTGAGTCTCTCCTGGCCTGGGTCCTGAGCTCTGTTCCCCATGCGTTGTAGACAAAGTGAAGAAGGGAGGCCCGGGGAGCGAGTGCGCGGAGTGGATCTGGGGGCCCTGCACCCCTAGCAGCAAGGACTGCGGCGTGGGTTTCCGCGAGGGCACCTGCGGGGCCCAGACGCAACGCATCCGGTGCCGGGTCCCCTGTAACTGGAAGAAGGAGTTTGGAGGTGAGGTGGGGCGCAGGCGGAGGGTAGGCAGGGGGCCCAGCCTCACGGGGACCTGAGCAGACCCGTGGAGGGGGCCACAGGCCACCCAGCTCTGACCCGGGCACTCTCCCGCCAGCCGACTGCAAGTACAAGTTCGAGAGCTGGGGGGCATGTGATGGGGGCACAGGCACCAAAGCCCGCCAAGGCACCCTGAAGAAGGCGCGGTACAATGCCCAGTGCCAGGAGACCATCCGTGTGACCAAGCCCTGCACCCCCAAGACCAAAGCCAAGGCCAAAGGTTAGCAGAGGGGCCAGGGGTGGGGTCATCACAGGTGGCTGCCCCTACCTGTGAAGGGAGTGGGTAAAGCCTGACGTTTTGGATCCTGGCCAGTGAATTTTTGACGTGTCTGCTGTACCAGGTTTCCCTGTAGGTAGAGACACCTTGGGTGGGCGGTACTGAGGGCCCCCACAGAGGGTGCTCGGGAGGTTGAAATCCTGGCTCAAGTCAGGACAAAGTCAGCTGTTCTGTTGGGGCCTTTGGCTTGGGATTCAGGGAAATCGTACTGGAACAGCTTGGCTTTGTCATCTCTCTAGCAGGTGGGGGCAGTTTCTATATGGGAAGGACTTCACAGTCCTTACTTCCTCTTTCCCTTAGCTTCATTCCTGACTCACAGCAGCCCTGGAGGCCAACAGGGCAGAGTGGAATCTGCCCACTTCTCAGGTGAGGGGACTGAGGCTGTTGTCCAGGGCTGCTGGGACCAGGACTGAGACCGGGAACTTGAAGGTTTTCTGATCCCCAAAGCCTAAGCTGGGGGGAGTGAGGAATGTCCAGCATCATAATGGCTGTCCTGTCCCACGGGCTTCCAGGCTAGCTGATAGAGAACCACCAGGGGGCAGAATTTTCTCTTCTCTAATGTCTGTGTTGGGGGGAAGGGGGTCTCCAGTGGGTCACCCAAACTCTGCTAATGCGGTCTTTCTTTCTTGTTTTACAGCCAAGAAAGGGAAGGGAAAGGACTAGTGGCCAGGCCTGGATGCCAAGGAGCCCCCTGGCTTTACTCGGAGGCCTGGCCCACGCCCTCCCTCTACCGGCCCAGGATATAACCCATCAGTGCCTTTTGCCTACTCGTTAGCTTTATCAATCATGCCCTGCTTCTTCCCTTTCACTTGCCCACACCCACCCCAAGTGCCCAAAGTGGGGAGGGACAAGGGATTCTAGGCAGCTTGAGCCTCACCCAAAGGGATTTGATTCCCCTGTACCTGCTTTTCTTCTTCCCCCAATGATGCCATTACTAAGAAATAAATAAATGTCTTTTTTTTTTTTCCCCAATAAAAGCTTTCTTTTAATATATAAAAGCCCCTTCCCAGGAAGTTTGCTGTGGTGATTTGTTGGAGGTGGGAGAATGGAGGAAAGAGAGGGCTGGAGGGAACGGTGGCTTTCAGGGGGTTGAAGACTTGGCGGTGAGTGCCCCCCAGAGCTCATGGAGAAAAAACGGTTATGAAAATTTCTTCCAGGGCCCCCTACTGACCCCTGGAAGGGTGCCCCCCATCAAGTCCCCTGAGCCTCTCAGTCCTGTTTCTCCAGGGGCCAGGCCTGGGGGAGGGAACCCAGGAGACTCATTAGAACTGATTCCCCCCATCTCAGTTTCCCCCAGGTAAAGGTCTTTTGGTCCAGCCCACTGCCAATCCAGAAGGTTCTATCAGTTGAGAGAGGAGAGATGGGGGTCGCTTGCCTGCCTCACCAGCCCTGCCCCAACTGTCACTGAAGCCTGTGTGTGGGTCAAGTCCACCCCCGTTTTCTCCCTGGTGACCCACCAGGGCGTCCCTCGTGCTGCAGAGGCCAGCCGTGAATACCACCCACCACAGTCCCACCTTCACTGTGTGTGACCCGAGCCAAGCCCTCTCCTTGGGGAGGGAGGGCAACTCTTCAGAATGACAGGGGCCACTCAGCTCAGCCTGGGGAGGTAGGTGGCCAGGCCCCAGTTCCTGAGTGAACCCCTGATCTCCCTGCTAGCCCATCCTGAACGTGGCCAGCGTAGTGCCATAGGGGGTGCCCGGAGCCCCCTCTGCCTGGCCTCCAGCCAGCTCACCCACTGACCCGCCCACCCAACCAGAGCCCTGCTGAGTAGCTGCAGCAAGGGGAGACTTCTGCCCCTGGAGAGAGATATAGGAAGAGGAGGCTGAGCCTACATGCGGGGTACAGGGGGGCAGAAAGCACCGATTACAGCAGGATGGGGGACCCTTCCCTCCCTGAGCCTCCTTTCCCAAGCATTGGCCCCTTTGCTCCTCCCAGAGGGGTGCTGGGCACTGCTCCCCTCCAGATGTCCGTTCTTTCAGCCACGCTGGCTGGTCATAGTGGGGCAGGTGCCCACATAGGCCAGTGCTCCCCAGCTCCCTGAGGCAGGACAAGAGCGATGGGTCAGACTGTCCAGTTTGGTCACTTCCTGGGGCTGATCCTCTTTGGCCTGGGCAGAGACCTGGTCTCTGAATCCAGCCAGAGCCTCTTCCTGAGGCTCACGGGGTCTCGGGAACATCAGTTCTCTTCGGCAAACGTGAACACTGAGAAGTGCCTCCACATCTCTCCCTGGCAGCAGCTGACACGTGGTCCCCAGCGCACACACCAGCACCTCCAGTGGTACCCCTACCTGCCTACCTGGCAGTGCCGATGTTCCGATACTGGCATAGCAGCAGGTGTCTGAAAGTCTTTTTAAAGGTGGCATTGCAGAGGGCGTAGCAGGCCGGGTTGATGGTGCTGTTGACGTAGCAGAGCCAGTAGCCAATGGACCACACGGTGTCAGGGATGCAGCTCTGGCAGAAGGTGTTCACCAGGACCATGACATTGTAGGGCGTCCAGGTGAGGATGAAGGCTAGCAGAATGGCAAAGATGGTCCGAGTCACCTTGCGCTCCCGGGCTGCCATCTGCCGCTTCTTGCGCACCTGGTTGCGGGCGATGCTGGCAAACTTGCGGGCCACATTGGCCGCCGGACGCATGCCAGCCGGCGTGGCAGGCACAATCTCGATGGCTGTCACACACTCGTTGCCTGTCTGCTTCGTCACAATCTGGATCTTGGACCATCTGGAGGCCGGATTGAGGGTCCGTGGCTGCAGGGGAGGTGCGGGTGTGGCGGGCGTGGTGGCCTCTGTGGTTGACAGCTCTGTGGGTGGTCGTTCCTTGGTGTTCTGGGTGGCGCTGCCCGAGCTGGACTCATTGGAGGTGTCCTTGTCAGCCACTGGGCGTGGCGGGGGGGGGAGGACCGGTGGAGGGGCCTCCTCTAGCTTCCCGTTGCGCAGCTCCCCCCGAGAAGCTTCTCCTGGGGGCGGTTTCTTGACACTCTGCTTCATCAGGGGGCTCTTGAGGAAGGCCAGGGTCTTGGCCTTCTTCTCCTTAGGGCCTTCGGGCCGGTGCTTGTGAACTCGGCTGCGACTGGCCAGGGAGATGTGGATGTAGAGCACCGTCATGATGACCACAGGCAAGTAGAAGGCAGCGATGGCCGTGCCGAAGGTCACCGCCGGGTTGGACAAAAACTGGATGAAGCACTGGTTGTCTGGCACCGTCCGCTTGCCCACCACAAACTGCCAGAACAAGATGGCAGGTGCCCAGAGCACGAAGGACAGGACCCAGGCAGCGGCGATCATGAGGCCTGCCATCTTGGTGGTTCGCCGCGCGGGGTAGGTGAGGGGCTTGGTGACGCAGAAGTACCGGTCAAAGCTGATGATGAGCAGGTTCATGACAGAGGCATTGCTCACCACATAGTCCAGGGCCAGCCACAGGTCACACACCACGGCACCCAGAGGCCAGTAGCCCTTGATGATGTACACGGTGTAGAGGTTCATGGAGAAAGCGCCTATGATGAGATCAGCACATGCCAGGCTGAAGAGGAAGTAGTTGTTGACCGTCTGCAGTTGCCTGTTGACTTTGATGGATAGCATCACCAGGATGTTGCCCACGACAGTCACGAGGCTCAGTGAGCCTGTCACCGTGGCAATGAACACCATCTCCACTGTCTCATAGCGGTTATGGGTTGACGTGACCAGGCGCACAGACTGGTTGCCCAAGCTGCCATTGACCGGTGTGAAGTTCGCCATTTTGGTTAGCAGCAGTGGGCGGGCAGCGTCTGGAGGAGGAAGGAGAGAGGAAAGGGGTGAATGGTTGAAGTGGACTAGAGGGGTGAGGTGGGGTACACTGGAGTCAAGGCGACAGAGGAACATCACCATCCTGCAGAACTCCATCCTTAGAGAACTCTGTCCCATCACTTCCTCCCGTACTCGGTCACTCGTCCTTTATCGAGTGCCTACTCTTGTACAGGCATTGTTGTACACGCTGGGGTTACAGAGTGAAGGAGACACACGCAGGCCCCACTCTCACGGAGCTTACAACCCTAGCAGGGGAGACATACAAGCATGTGAGCCACAAAAAAGTGCTAGAAAGAAAACAAGGGCAGGTGATGGTGAGTGAGTCAGAGGGGTGATCAGCGAAGGCCTCTCCGAGGAGGTGAGCTGGAGGATGAGGAGGAGGCAGCCACAAGAAGAGCTGCAGAGAGTGGCCTAGTCAAGGGCAATGGCGAGAGCAAAGGCCCTGAGGCATGTGTGAGGCATGGACAGAAGGCCAGTGTGGGTGGAGGGCTGGGGGAAAGAGAGGTCCCAGATACCAGTATGTGGCTCTGGTCAGAGGTATTCATTCATTTACCCATTTGGTCATTTCTTAACCAAACATTACCGGGGACCTGCCCTCCAATCCCTAGAGAAGGCACTAGGGACAAAGGCAAGAATATATACTACCAGCGAACATTTATTGTCTACTCAGTGCCGGGCACTTTCTACACTTTTTATAAGTATTCATTCATTTCATCCTCATAGCAAACCTATGAAGTAGATACTGTGTTGTTTTGGTGGGGTTTTTTTTGTTTTTGTTTTTTTTGGTGGGGGGGGGGTGGCATGTGGCTTGGCACGCAGGATCTTAGTTCCCCAACCAGGGAATGAACCCAAGCCCCCTGCAGTGGAAGCACAGAGTCTTAACCACTGGACCGCCAGGAAAGTCCCGGATACTGTTATTTTTTACTAACAGATGAGGAAAGTAAGGCACGGAGATGTTAAATAAACTGCCCGAGGTTCCACAGCTCCTTGATCTCATGTTGCTGTCCCAGAGCTAAGGGTTCTGGTAGAGGGAGGCCCAAAGAGCCACAAGAGCCAGTGATCCCACCTTGGGGAAATCTTCCCAGAGGACCAGAAGAGGTGACATGGAACTAGGAATCCAAGAAGGAGGAGGAGGAAAGTGCCACTGTGGCACCCCCTCCCGGAGCCCTCCCCCGTCCCCAGGGCGTGGGGATGCCGTGCAAGGGTAGCTGGGGTCTGTGAGCAGCCAGGGGCTAAGACCTGTGAAGAATCAGAAGCCTAAAGGGCCCATCAACTGAGGAAAGACACACACAGCTTCCCAGGGGCCAGTGCCCTCCCCAAGGCCTGACAGGGAACCCAAAGGGTGAGCGAGTGTACCAGAGGGAAGAGAGGGGCTGCAGCAGGGGAGCCTGTGGCCAGCCCCTGAGGGTACCCCTCGGCCCACCGGTACACACCACGGCGCCCCAGCTGGGGTCCTCCAAGCACGAGGCTCCTCCCCAGAGCCTCGTCACGTCTCCTCCCCCTCTTCCTCTCCCCTGCGTGTGAGGGAGGCCCACGCCCAGGGCACTGTGCCAGGGCAGCCGCTCAGCCCAGCCTCCTTCACACCCGCCAACACGCGCACCATTACACACGCACACAGGCCCATCACAGCCATGCCAGCCCCGCAGCTCCCTGTCGTATATGCAGTTCTGTGCGTCTGTGTGAGAGAAGCAGAGGAGAGACAGTGGGGTGTGGAAGAAGCAGCACGCGCCCCACAGCCCAGGCTCCACGGCCAGCGGGCTCTTGGCCTTGTGGCCTTGCACAAGCCACCTCACCTTCCTGCTCCTCTCTCATCTGCAAAACAGAGAGGATGCCTGTCCCGGGGCGGCCTCCCTCGCCGGCAGCAGTGGGGGTCAGCAACTCAACTCCATCTCCAGCATTAACGTGCACTGGACGCTGGAGCCAGGTGCCAGGGTGACGCCCCCTCTCCAAGCCTGGCTTCAGTCCCCTTAAGCCACCATCACAGACGCAGATGCAGACCCAGCCTCCTGGCCTGGTAGTTTCAGTTCTCATGCCCAAATCCTAGGTTCACAGGAGAGGCTCACAGAGGGGTGGTGCCACCCCCAAGGTCGCAGAGGAATCAAGGGCAAAGACCAGATACTGCCCTCTCCTGGGGGGCGGGGGGTCTCTGACAGCCCTTTTCAGTGCTGAGAGACTCCAGAATGGAACCTCAGGCACCACCCTCTGAGGAGGGGCGGAAGGGCAGAGGCACCCAGCATGGAGAGGCCGTCCTTCCTAGGCACCTGCCCGTAGGCACAGGGTGGGCAGGAGTGACCTGTTAGCCAGCCCCAAGGAAACCCTCGCTCTAGCCTCCCAGGTTCAGGACACAGGCCAGTGAGATCAGAATGGGGCTCGAGGTATCAAATAGGAAAAACATAATCGCTCTTGTTTATTGAGTGTTAATTATGTCAGGAATCCCTCTGAGCTTTTTATACAGATTATCGGGTTTAATTCCTACAGCAGCCTGAAAAGGCAGGTGCTATAAGTATGCTCATCTTCCTGAAGTAAGTATCTTCGTACAGATGAGGATAGTGTTAATTAACTTGCCTGAAGTCACCCAGTGTGTAAGCAGGGGCGGGGGCAGGATTAGAACCCAGGAGCCACCTTCTTAACTGCAAGGTGCTACTGCCTCTAGAGTTGATTTCCCGCCTCTGCTCTCCCCTCCTCAAAACCGCACCACGAGGGGTGGGTCAGGGGAGGCCTGGGTAGGGCCCCTTCTCATTCCCTGCCAGCTCCCACACTTAGCTTTCCCAGAAGAAAAGAGACCTCTTGTCTCCATCTGTACAGCTAGTCTCCAATCAGGTGGCCAAGGGTTTAGTCCCTCTCTGGGCCCTGTTGGGGAAGCTGCCAGCTGCAGGCACGGCAAGGCACTCTCCCTGTTCCCCACCCAAACTATCTTTCTGGACCCCTGGGGGTCACCCGCAGACGTTCTGACTGCACCCTCCTCTGGAGCGTTTCTCTGGGACGCAGGCCCGCCCGAAACCTGGGGAGGCGAGCAACCGCCGCCCAGGCATGTGCGCACCGCTAGATGGCAATGTCGGTCCCTGGGTGCCAGCTCCGGACCTGGAGAGGATGGCCGCTATTCGCCACCGCCCCCAACTCCAAGGCGACTGGGAAAGCAGTGGAGGTCCCAGGCCGGGCCTCCCAGGGGAGGGACTTGGGGCCCCCCCCTCTACAGGCCTCACCCCGTCTGCCTTTAGGCCTCACCCCGTAGCTGCCTTTGGCTCCGCACGGGGTTCAATGGTGGGAAAGTTAAGGGCGCCTGGTTCCACCCCTCACGCGGCGAGGAAAGTGTGGGCGGGAAGGCGACTGCGAGTTCTGTTTGTGTGTGATTACTGGGAAGCTCGAGTAGAAGCTAGTAGCTGTCTGCATGTGCGTGTGTGCGCGCGCTGGGCCACGCCTGGATACCAGTGCGCCCGTGTGCATGTGAGCATGCTCGCGCGGTGTGGACACGTGCATGTGCATGCGTGTGTGCGCCTGGAGTGCTGCGGCCTGGGGGATGCACACGGTTCGGGTGTGCCTGTACCTGTGAGCTTGTGTACACGAGCAAATGCAGGTCCCACAGTGGGTGACCCGCCACATTCTAAACGCCCCTGTAGGGAGGCTCAGCCCAGACTTCGGCTGTCCGAGTAGGAAGAAGGTCGGGCCAAGAACCGGTGTCTAGATGGCGCCCCGCCTGTGCATGGGGAAGAGTCGCCGGCAGGACAAGACCGGACTACAATCTGGGCTGCGACAGACCCCCTGACCTTGGGGGCGTCTTCTTAGCAGAGAGTCCTGTGGTGTCTGCGTCCCCAATGCTGCGGTGCAGAGTCCCAGGCTGGGACTGACTTCTGTCGAGGGGCTGCTGCTAGAGTCTCTCAACCGGGCTTGCGGGACGCTAGGTTCAGCTCAATGTGCCCACTGTGCAGTTATCGCCAAAGGGCGCCCAGTCTGCCTGGCAGGAGAGTGCTTGGTCGGGCCTTGGGAATTATTGCTGGGCCCATCTGGAGGCTCCTCCATGTCTCCGTGGTTGTCGAAGGGGCCCCGGCTCTCCCGTGCCCCACCCTCCCCCAACTCCCTAGAGCGCAGTTCCTGCAGCCTCTGGGCGTGGGCACCGTGCTTTCCCGGGTCCTGGAGCCCCCCCCTTCCCGGACGCGATGGGAGCGTGTTCCCTGGACGCCGGGGGTGGGGGTGGGTCCTCGATTCCTAGTCGTTCACTCTAGGGCTCCGGGAAGGCTGTGGTCTCTGGATCTGTCCCTGGGGCGGGAGAGGAGACTCAGGAGTTGCGGGGAGAGAGAAAGCGCGCAGGGGATTTGGCACCAGAGCCTGAAGCTTCCGCCCTGGGGCTCGGGCCTTGGCGCTGGACCTCCCAGTCTCTGAGCCTGGGCAAAAGAGGTGGGGAGTCTTGGAGGGGGTAGGGGCACCAGGAGAGGGCAGTGGTGTTTTCCGTCGGAGTTCAAGGTCGCTGATGGAGGACTCCACGGACTGGAGTGGGCTGGCAGCGCTGGGGGGTGGGGGGCGGGGAGACGGGCGGGAAAAAGGCTCTTTGGGGCTCCAGCGCCCGGCGCCCTGCAGAGCTGCCAGAGGAGGGCAGAAGTGCGGGGTCCCGCCCCCGACGGCTGCCCCTGGCTCCTGGCGGGCTGTGGGCGGGCACACACACCACCACCACCACCCGACCCACTGAGAGTCCATTCCTTCCCAGAGGCGCACCCGGAGATGCCTCCGGGCGACTCCGGGCCTTGCTTCCAGCGGGCCCCTCGCCCCCGTGCCCTCTGGAGCTCCCAGCGCCGCGCTCGCCCCCGAAGGAGCCTGAGGCCCTGGCCCAGTCGGGCCCGCCTCGGGGCGCCTCAGAGGGTCCAGAAGCCACGCGTCCTTCTCTCCCAACCGGGTTCCCCGCCCCCGCGCTGCCGCGGAGTCACTTACCAGACACCTCCGCCCAGTTCTCCTCGCACCTGACAGACGGCTGGACGGGCAGGTGGCCCCGCGGGCCAGCGGGTGGGGCGGGCGGCCGGGCCGCGGGCCGGGGGCGGGGACGGGGTGCAGAGGGGCGGCCCCTGCTCCGCCCGCAGCTCCCAGCGCTGTGGCTCCGACTCGCGCTCACGCTCGCACTTTTCCCCGAGCCGCGTGATGTCACGGGGAAGCAGCCAATCCTGGTGGGCCCGCGCCGCCCGCCCCGGGCCGGCCACCCAACGGGGACGCGCGGGGGCCACCACCCCGGGCGTCGGGGACCCCAGCTACGCGCGCCCCTCCCTGGAGCCGGCCGGCAGCTCTCCACTCGGGCACTATGGGGGCACCGCCCACGGTCACCAGTGCTGTTTAGCGGGGGGCGCTGCCCTCCCGGGAGGCTGGGGGTGGGGTGGGGTGTCCGCGTTGTCATGGGGACGCGGCGCCCCCTCGTGGGCTGGGAAGGGAGCTGGCAGCCCCGTCTGGCTGCGTTCCCATCTCCGCTCTGACCAAGCCCCCGGGACCGGTAGGTGGTCTCGCGCCCCGCCCGGACCTCACTCTTTATACTGCCCGGCTCGCAGCTGGACCACGGAGGCGCGAGTGTTTGACCCCAACAGGAGGTTATGGGTGGCTGGGGTAGGCTCTGACGCCCCGGTTCCGTCGGGGCAGAGAGCCGAGGGCCGGCAGTTTCGTGCCTCGAGGCTGCGTACTGGCTACCGGGCAGCCACAGAAGAGGGGCGCCGTCGGGGCCTGGGAAGGAGCTGGAGAGAGAAGCCAGGCAGGGGTCCCCAGGGAGAGAGGAGC
>NW_020173674.1:13443718-13621459 GCF_003031525.2 Neophocaena asiaeorientalis asiaeorientalis | reverse complement strand
CCACCCCCCCATTCCTGCCGCCCTGTTCCCTGCTCCCGCGCTCCAAGCCGGGGAGTGGGTGCGCACCCTTTCTCCAGCCCCGGGAAAGAACGCGCCGCTCATCCAGCCGCGGCCTGGAGGGCAGGTTCACCGATGCTTGTGCGGGAAAGCCGAGTGCCCAAGGTCACCTGGAGCGGAGCCCGGAACGAGATCCCAGAGGGCGAGCTGCTGGTCTCTTGAAGTGTCCGGGAACCGCGCGGGCCGGAGCCTTGGGACTTGGGGCCTTGCCTGCACCGAGCAGGAGGGTCCGCTGGGGCGCTCGCCGGACTGAGAGCAGGGAGGCTTCAGCACCTCGGAGAGCTCCACCTCTGCCCTGACCTTGGGGTTTCGGCTCCGCCTGCCCAGGCTCCAGCGTTTCTGCCTCCCTCTGAGACGGCCCTTCCTCGGGCCGGTCAAGGTCCGACTCGCTCCCACAACGCCCGGGCCTGTCACCCCAAACTCTCTGAGCGCAAAAACCCAATTAACCTTAAGACGGATGGGTTCTTCTCTTGGAAAATCAACTCAAGTCCCGCCCCTCCTCCACCCTCCCCCAAGGGTTGGGCGGGGGGCTGTGTGTGCGGGGGAGGTGGAGGCCGCACCAGTGCAGGAGGCAGCAGGAGCTGCCAGAGAAGGGGCGGGAACTCAGGCAAGAGGCAGCCCTTTGGGGCTCTTGGTGTGGAGCCCTCTGTGCTGAACAATGAGGCAGAGGTCGCGTCCTACCGCTCCCCAAGGCGACGGCTGGAGTTGGCAGTCGGCTGCAGTGAGAAGCCATGGTCCTTTACATGAACAATCTGGGCTCCCATGATTCTCATAACCAAAGGATGAAAAAGCCCTATTGTTTTTGCTCGCACTTCACACATGAGGAAACAGGCTTGGTTGGTTCATATGACAATTAGACGACAGTCTGTACTCACTGGTTTCCCTTTTTCACATCCCTCCTAGGGTCCAGGAGAGGGTGGTCCTCCTAGGAGGGTGACAGTGTGTGTGTGTGCACACACAGGCCGGGAGGCCAGACACTTATAACTGTAAGATGGGGAAACAAGCAAGGCCACTGGAAGCCACAGAAACTTATCACTAGAAATGTCTCCAACCCACTGCCTTGAATTCTTCCAGAAGCTGTCAGGCAAACCTGCTCCAGTTTCTCCAAAATCCCTACTATGGTGTAGGGCATTTGGCCTCCCCCAATCCCAGAACGTGGAGAGCTGAGACAGGAACCAGGGGACCTGGTTTAGTCTGTACTCTCTTTGATCCAACTGGGTCCATAGACATCTTGGGTCCACAGAACTGCTCTGAACCTATTTCCTCATCTCCAAGGGGATTGCTGAGCTCTGCCCCGCTGGCCCCATAACCTCATCATAATATGCAAGGGGGCCCATGAAGGCCCTACTGGGGAGGCTCTACCCACACAGCAAGGGCTTTCTGAGGAAAGAGGTTGGTAGGGGGACGGAATGTGTTGACAGGGGCCTCCAACAGGCAGGGGCTGGGTTCATCCTTGGCCAGTAAGGACAGAGGCGAGGCCAGGCAGGACTGAATTTAGGTCACTTCATCCACAAAGCCTCCTCATACCCCCTTTTTCAAAGTAACAGAATACGTCAGGGTCCCATCTGGGTTCAAACCCTGGCTCCACCATTTAGTTGTGTGATCTGGGTGTACCAGTACCCACCTCAGAGGGGTTTTGTGCTAAGGACTGAGAGATAATAAACACTGAATCCTTGGCACACGGTTTACATTCAACATAGTCCCCACTCTTGGACCATGGAATTCTTTCTCCCACTGGGGGCAGTATGTGGGTGGAGGGCACGCATTGCAGTGCACTCTTTTCATCCTTTAATGCGTAGCTCAAACCTCACCTCTTCAAGGAGGCCTTGTCTTACAGAGCTGGAATTAACTTTAAGAGGTTGCAGAGTACAAGCCCTGCCTCCTAGAGGGAGAAAATGAAGCAAGAGAAAAGGCAAGTGGCCTGCCCAAGGTCTCACAGCTGGTGTGTCTTAGTCCAGAGTGTGCTGTAATATAATAGTTTTCCAAAAAATTCTAGTGTTCCTCACCATATAACTCTTAACAGTGTTTTATATTATTTGCTTGCCCATTTATCTCTTGGTTTTGCCTCCGCTGGGGCAGAACCTATACTTCTGTATGCCCCATAGTGTCTGGGACAGAGTTGAGCACACAAAAGTTACTCAAGAAGTACTTGTTGCTGGCAAAGAGCCCTGCGGTGGCTCTGATTTCCCTGTATGCCTCTGTGAGAGCAGGGTCAAACATCCTTCTTCCGCTTTCTAACTGACTTAAAACTAAGTGTCCAAGGCCCATGACCACAGCACACCCCTCAGCCGCTGTACTGACACAAAGTAAAGGGAAACCTGAGCAGCCAGCAAATGGCATCTTTGGGGGATGCCTGTAGATAAGGCCAAGCTCCCTGCTGGCTCACCCAGACACCCATTATGGGCGCTTTCCCAGGACTGCAGGGGAGCCAGCTTTCTGGCCAGTTACATCTTCACTCCAGGCCCATCATCCTGGGTAGGAAGCAATCATGACGAGCAACCTTAGATCATTCTTACCTACCCACCTGTTACTGTGAAGGTTGCTCCAGTCCTTAGCAGGCCCCTGGGAAGCAGGAGGTGAAGGCACACAGGCGCAGCATGAAGCAGAGGTGGCAGCCCTTACCTGAGTGGCTTCTGCTGAGGCACCACGGGGCTCCCCACCTAGGAGGACAGCAGCACCAGAAACAGTGCCTGGGAGAACCAGGGCGGCTCAGTTCAATGTCCTCTCCCAGCCCCCCCAACACTACCCCACCCCCGCAACCCCCATGGAAACAAACAGAGAGGAGACTGGTGAGGGGCATGTCATCATTTTAATGATGTAGATCTTTGGTGTTTCCCTCATTAGCAGTCAGACTATCCCCTCTCCTCCCACCACAATGTTTCTATGATGAGTTACAAACAGAAAAGAAATCACATTTTCATACTAAAAACAAAATAATCAGAGCCTCAATTTCTCCACTAGAAACTACATGTACAGTTCAAGATTCCACATGCAACACCTTAAATCACAGACCAAGACCTCACATTCTGACCTGGAGTCTCATCCCCTCCCCCAGCCTTGGGCTGGCTTTGGCCTAGGCTCAGCTAATACTGATACCCACAGGTGCTGCTCTGAGGGCCTTGGTGGGTGGTGGGGAAGGAGAAGCTTGGTGGACAAGCGCTGGGGGCTGGCCAGCCTACACCCCCCACTCCTGAGTGAGGACCTGCCCACCATCCCTTGACCCCCATCCTGTCTCAGGCAAGCAGGCTGCCCCATTCACTCCATGGTTGTTCCCCAACAGTTAAGTGCAGGAAGTCCCTGTCCTCAGGAATCTGGAGGCCTGGCCTGACCCCTGACTGTGGTCTCTGTGGGGTAAGATGATCAAGAGAGGCTGAAGCTCTGGAAGGCTCAGAAATGGAGCTGATTTCTGGGAGCCAGGCTGCTCCTCCTGCACTAGGGCTCCTAGTGGCTCTGCCTGCACAACAGGTGAACAGCGAGAAGCTGGCCCACTGGCCACCGTCCAGGATGGTTTGGCCCAGATCTGGAAGACTATTCACCCTTCTGAGGGCTCTCTGCCCAGGGCTGAGTCCCTTGAGCCTTGTTTCCAGGAGAAAGGGGGGTTCATGGCAGGGATACCCATTTCCACCTCCATTCACACTGAGCGCAGCAGTCTGTGGCTCCCCTGGGCTCCAGATCCTAGAAGGTTCTAGTCCCTGGAGGCAAGCCTTGCCCCTTTGACTGCCTCATGCTGGCTGACTCGGACTCCCTCTCAACCCCCCACCCTCTTGCTCCTGTTTCCTGTTTCCACAGCCCACGGCTCTTCTGCGCATACAGTTCCCAGTCAGCTGTGAGGTCCGGTTTCTGCTCAGCGGTTCGAGGGGAGGCACCAGTGCACACACGTCTCTACCTGTTCCGTGGCTCCCCACTGGGGCCCGCAGCCTCCCCCAGGCTGCTGCCCCCACCATCGGGAAGGTGGTTGTTATTGGTGAGGTCGCAGTGCAGGGCTGGTCCCTCAGTGCTGGGAAGGGGGACGGGGGAGGAGGCGGGCAGGGCTGCCTGGGGTGGGTCCCACGCAGGGGTACCAGGCCGGTCCCAGGAGGCTGTCCGGGGGCTCAGGCCTCGCTCTGCCAGCTGCCCAGCTTCCGGGAGCAGTCCCCGAGAGGTGGAGGGCTGGGGCGAGGGGGCGCGCGCGACCCCAGGCTCGGTGCCCGTCTGGGAGCTGCGGTGAATACGGTGGCTGACGATGATGTTGTTGCCAAAACCACCCATGGAGGCCATGGTGGTGCTCTGCTCCCGCTGCACCACGGCTGTCATGCCCCCTTCCGCCATCAGCCGCTGGATCCTGCTGAGAGCGTCTTCCCCGCTGGCACCGTACTCCGAGCCCTCGCCTGGAAGGCACAAAGCAGGAGGGAGGGAATTAACTGCTGGCCTGGGCCTCTGAGTTAGGCAGGCCACCGCTAGTAGTAACTGGGGGATTCTAGCTAAAAGCAGAAACAAGAAGAGGGCCAATCCCTCACTTCAAGAATCAGTCAGGCGACAGTCGAATGGATAAAGAAGATGTGGCACATGTATACAATGGAATATTACTCAGCCATAAAAAGGAACGAAACTGAGTTCTTTGTAATGAGGTGGATGGACCTAGAGTCTGTCATACAGAGTGAAGCCAGAAAGAGGAAAACAAATACTGTATGCTAAAGCACGTATATGGAATCTAAAAAAATGGTACTGATGAACCTAGTGGCAGGGCAGGAATAAAGATGCAGATGTAGAGACCCGACTTGAGGACATGGGCGGGGGAAGGGTAAGCTGGGACGAAGTGAGAGAGTAGCATGGACTTTCATATACACTACCAAATGCAAAATAGCTAGTGGGAAGCTGCTACATAGCACAGGGAGATGAGCTGGATGCTTTGGGATGACCTAGAGGGGTGGGACAGGGAGGGTGGGAGGGAGGCTCAAGAGGGAGGGGATATGGGGATGTATGTATACATATAGCTGATTCACTTTGTTGAATAGCAGAAACTAACACAGCATTGTAAAGCAATTATACTGCAATAAAGATATTAAAAAAAAAAAAAAAGAATAAGTCAGGGACTTGAAAACTAGATAAGACTCCCCAAACAATCGTAATTCGTACTTCTGTTTTACAGGTGGTGAAACTGAGGCCTAGGTGGCCGAGGCTGCTCAGCTGGTTAAGAGGCAGGGCTGGACCAGAAGCTGGGAGTCTGGTTTTAACCCTCTGGATACCACAGGCAGACTGGTCATGCAGCTAATGCAGGCAGCCCAGAGAGCTGGCTGTGTCTGCTCCTCCCTGTCTTGGGTAACCTGGTAGACCTGGCCCTGGAACAGGGCACTGCCTGGTCTTTGGAAAGCGAGGGCACTGCACGGGGTGTGGCTAGAAGGCAAATGGTCTGCTCTGCTCCGTTTCAAAGCTGTGCTCTCTCTCTTCATTGTTGTTCTGTTTATGTCACTTCCTAAAAGCACTCGAGGAAGACGATTTTTAACTGTTCTCTAGAAGGCATTCTGTCTTCTCCTCTTGTCCCACTTTACTCACCAACTTTCCCAAGTTATTTCCCACATACTGTTCTCCCGGGGCTGGATGCCTGATACCATCATTTTTCACTACAGGAAGCCAACTGCCCCAGCAGGAGGCTTCAGTCTGCACCTCTAGGGAGGAAGAGAGAAGGTTCTGCTCTTTCCCCAAAAGCCTGAGTATTCCCTTGTCTGTGAGCAGACAAGGCTTTGGCTCAGACCTTAGTTCTGCCACTCACTAGCTGTGTGACCTAGGATAAGTCCCTTGACACCCACATTCCTGTTTTCTTTTATCTTTTTTTTGGCTGCGTTGGGTCTTAGCTGAAGCACGCAGGATCTTCGTTGAGGCACGCGGGACCTTTCATTGCGGTGTGCAGGCTTCTCTAGCTGTGGTGCACGGGCTTCTCTGTAGCTGTGGCATGCGGGTTTTCTCTCTCTAGCTGTGGCGTGCAGGCTCCAGGTCATGTGGGCTCTGTAGTTGTGGCACGCGGGCTTTCTTGTTGAGGCACGCAGGCTCTCTTGTTGAGGCACGCGAGCTCAGTAGTTGTGGCATCAGGGCTTAGTTGCCCCATGGCATGTGGGATCTCAGTTCTCCGACCAGGGATTGAACCCGTGTCTCCCTGCAATGGAAGGCGGATTCTTCACCACTGGACCACCAGGGAAGTACCCCTCAATTTTCTGACTTGCAAAAGAGGGATGAAACATCCAACCTGCAAGGTGTCGGGTAGAGGGAATGAGATAATGCCCGTTACACACCTGACACACAGCGGGTGCTCAGTCAATGGTGGCTGTTGTGAATAACCTGGACTCTGCAGGAAGAGCCCCACCCTGAGGGACCTTCCTCCAGCCTGTGTTCAGCCCCCACTGGGCAGACATGCAGTCCAAGCCTGTGGGCAACTATGATCAAGGCTCCCAGGCTGCCAGGGCTGCTCTACCAAACTATGTACGGATTTGTTTCCTTTGGCTACCTGTTGGCCACTTTGGGATTCTGCAGTCTGGGCAGCTTTGATGGTGAGGTTTGAATTTTTGGGGGGGTACTTGTTGTCAACAGCTATCTTTGCAAGACTTTCTTTGCTCCCACACTGTCCAGTGCCTTCTCTCTGCTCACCTTGTCAGAGCTAGATTTCCAGGCAGCCAGTTCTGCAGCTTAGCTGCATCGAAGTCCCATTAGATCTCTTCCCTCCTTGCGAGTGCTTGGCAGGCATGTGCTGGTAGTTCTTCCTCTGGGTCTCAGTGAGACAGTTCCCCCCAGCACTGAGTAGGGTCTCCGCCTGGGCTCTCACTTATGTCCAGCTTGCTTTTCTCCAGATTTTCTAGTAAATTCTACCCTCCCACCTCCAACCCCTCAAGGCAAGCTGCCCTTACATGCTTCCCCCTCATACAGCTCAGTGCCAACTCCCAGGGCAGAAGGAAAGAGAACCTGAAGGGCTCTCAGAGTACTTCTCTCAAGGGAAAAGCTGTTCAGCAGTGGGTAGGGGTAAGAGGAAAGGTCAACCTAGGGCTTTGGTGCCAGCACAGCTTCTACCCTGTGAGCCAAAAGGGCTACCTGGAGAGGGCCCATGGGGACCTCCCTGTGCTGCCACTGCCACAGTTTTCCAAGAACGCTATGCACTGAGGGCCTCCCCAGCCCGGCCTGGGGTATGCAGTAGGCTGGCCCACGGCCTGCTGGCATTGGAGCTCAGTGGGCTGGGCTGTGCCCGGTGAACTATCAGCTCTTTTCCTGTAGATCACTTTGAGGGGCGGGGCAGGTCTGCCTTGGGGCCCTAGGGGAGCTGTCACAGCTAGGTCCTGCCCTGCTGCTGGCACTCGAGTCTGGGACCTCCTGTCCTTTCTCACTGTGCCAGTGGCTCCAGGCCTGGCCACCTCTCACCGCAATTGTGGCTGTCTTTCCTAAATGGTCTTCTTGCTTCTCTCTCCCCTTTCCACCCAGCCTCCATGCTGCTGCTATTACCATTCTAATTCAGCTCTGATCCACTGAGTTCTGGTTAAGTCCATACTCGGTTTAAAACCCAGCAGCTCCAAGAGTCCTCAAGTAGTTAAGGTTCTCACCGTGACATTTAAGGGCCCTCTCTGGTCAGGTCCTAGTTGTTTCCCTGACCATCCCCCTTCCTGAACCCAGAGACTCAGCGCTGCTGTGTGCCCAGCGCCCCTGCCTGCACACACTGTGGGTGTTCTACCTGCCACGCACCTGCCCATTTCCCCACATCCGAAGTCCACTTGTTTACAAGGGCCAACACAAGTACCACCTCCCTCACCCTGCCTTCCAAGGTCCCCAGCTGGGAGTGGCTGCTCCTGCTCTGGGCCCCACAGTGACCCACACCTCTCTGCGTCAGAGTTCTCTCCCTCTGGGCTCTAAGTTCCTGACGGTCTCGGACTAAGTTTTATTCATCTTTGGGCTTGCACTTGGCATCTACCTGTCAAATGTGTGGGTGAATAAAGGGCTCCCAGGCTGCCTACAGGCGTTCCAGACTTAAGGTGGCTTCTGAAAACCGGTCACATGTTACCCTTTTGCTATGGGGACACAGTTATATGTCTGTTTCCTTTCTGGACTTATTTTTGAGGGTAGAGACACGGCTTCATCTCTGAATCAGATTCCCTTTGCAATACCTGTGGATTCATGGCGCCTAATACAATACCAGACATAAAGTAAGTACTCACGAAAGATGGGATAGAAGAGTTTAAAATGTATACACGAACGATTTCCTCAGGGCTGGGTGTAGGTAGCTTCAGCCTAGAGAGCTGTGAGCTGTGCTTGTCTCTTGGGAGCTCTAAGTCAAGGCTGCGAGCCAAGGTAGGCAGCCAGCACATTCTTCAAGAGGAAAACACACTGGGGCCTGAGAGAAGTGGCAGCCATGGTTAGGGATCCAAGCTATTAGCTCCAGGAGCAGTGGCGGCCACAGGGGTTAATTCTGCTGTCTCCTTCCCTGTAGCAAAAGCATTTCTTTTTGTCTCTGAAAAATGGTAAACTGATTTAGTGTTGACATGAGATCATTTCCTTGGCAAGTTCTAAGGTACGTTCTGGATACAGAGGCCAGAATGGGATCAGTAACTTCCCATAATGCCCAGTTCTGGGGGTTTCACTGCCCAGAAGAGGGAAGCCAGATTGCATCAGAGGAGGAGCTGCCCTTCCTGACCTCAGGGGGCACCCTTTCCTTCCCTTTTCACATTTGTTCTTCCCTGGCCCAGCTGGTCTGTCATCTTCACCAGACAACAAAAAGGTCCAGGCAACCGTTCTCAGTGGTCAGAGGCAGAGCCATGGGCTCCCCAAATAGTGCAGCACAGACCAAGCTCAGAGGCAGGGCCTTGCCTCTCCTCAATTCACTCATTCCACACACTTCTTGAGCACCCACTGTGTGCCAGGCAGGCACTGTATCAGAGCTGGGAGCAAACAGCGAGCCCAGGGAATGCCTCCCCTCCCTTTCTGAGTGACAGGGTAGGGAAGCTTTAAAGCTGGACAAGTAAAAAAGCCAATACCTGCAAACTCCCCCTGTGGACGGCTCTTCTGGGAAGTCCTAGACAGAACTGAACAGATTTTAATAAAATTCTCATAGAACATGAAAATGAGTAGCCTGGGACCCTTCAGTGCTAACCAGTGGGAAAGGGCCAGTCCACAGAATGGTAATCACCACAAGTGGAGCTGGCTGCCCAGACTAATAGACTGGGCCCTGGTGTGTGGAGGGGTGCAGAAGGGGTACCCCCCAACCAGCCCCACCTTCTAGCTAAGCCCAGAAGAGTTAACCAACTTGATGAGTGGTTTCCTCTAGTAGTTTTGCCAACTGGGAGACAGAAGGCAGGTAGGGGTGTGTGTGTGTGTGTGTGTGTGTCTGTGTGTGTGTGTGTGTCTGTCTGTGCGTGTGCGCGTGCCTGTGTGTGTGTGTCGCTGCTGTGTCTGCCTGCCAGATGGGGAAAGCGGACCAGGAAGGAAGTCTGAGCCCAAGAAGACTCTTGATTCCTGGTCCCCCTACCAGAGCAGCAGTAGTGGACGGTGGTCAGTGGGGTAAGCACCTCAGAACAACGCTCCTGGCCCCAGGAGGGACAAGGCTGGCCAGTCACACCCATTGGTCAACGCCCCACACATCTTCTCCCCATACTCCTTTCTAGGTGTGGGGTTTTCTGAAAGGGACTATGATGCTGTCCCTTTCAGAGCTGGAGGTCCAGAGCTCCAGGCAAAGTTCACCAAGCCAGACAGATGCAGCGAGCCATCCTGAACCACCCTGCCAAGGCTCCCGTTCTAGAGAACAGCCTATTCAACTGCTGCTTCTGCTGAAGAGTGCCTCTGGCCTCTGAAGGGCTCACCCTCCATCACCTGTTCTACTTTGCAGGGAGAGACTGGGAGTGAATCAGGTTCTGGTCTCAAACTGGAAAACAGAACCTCCTTCCTCCTGCCAGCCCATCATCTGCATCCCGAAACAGGAAGAAAGGAACTTATAATTGACTGGAGGCCAGAAATAAGCTGATGCTAATCAAGAAATATCAGAGGCTTCTTTGGGAGGTGAAAACACCGGTGGATGCTCTTCTCCTCAAGTGGGGAGCCCCTGCTGCACTTCACTTTCAGGCTGAAGGCCTCACTTCTGACCCAGATCCCTGTAATCTGCCCTTCCTGCTCATCCAGCCTCAGTCTCAACACGCGATGACAGGCCAGGAACAAGAGCCCACTAGTGAGTGGTCCTTGGTGCAGACGGTAATGTTTTTGAACTTGGTGCCCTTGCAGCTGCTGTCCCCTCTGCCAGGAATGCCTGCCCCCTGCCCCCATCCCACTTGGCCTGACATTTTCCTACTTATTCTTGAAGACTCAGCTCAGGGTCACCTCCTCCAGAAGCCTTCCCCGAGCCCCACAGTTGGGAGGTGGGCCCCCCTCCTCCGTGGCCCCGAGGTCCTTATCGTGTGAAGCAATTACCTGCTGGGTGCCTGCCTCCCTGTCTAGATGTCCAGTTCCTTGGGGAAGGACCAAGGCCTATCTGTCTTTCCAACCCCAGCGGCTGATGCATGGGAGACAGTCAGTAAATGGCCACGAGATCGCGGCAGGGGTGCCGCCTCAGACAAGGACTTCTGCCTGGGGCTGGCTGGAGGAGCTCCAGCTCTCTCCTCTTCAGTGAGGCTCGGAGCTGTGTTGGGCTGCTGCAGCCGCTACCTCTACACCAAGGGGCTTCCACCCAACAGATGTAGGAGGTGGCCTGGGCCACAGACCAAGAAGGGACTTAACTGTAAAAAGTGTCAGTTCATGGCAGCGACAGGGACAGTGCCCTGCTGGGGGGCTGCAGTTTGGAAAGCTGTTCCCTGGAGGTGACACAGGCAGATTAGTTACTCCTTGCCCGATGCACACCTGTCCTCTCTTCTCATGGTCTCTCTTGAGCAAATGGCTTAACACGGACCTAGGAAATGTGGGTCTGTTTGGAGGCTGCCTTGTCTGGAGCCTGGAGCAGCCAGGGGCTGGGGTAGGGGGTAAGGACAGTGACTGAGCGAGAACAGCCTATTTAACACAGCTGCCAACACACTCCAAAGGGGCTCGAGCGCTACCGCTGGGAAGTGCTAATTGGTTCTTAGCAGTGTGAGGCCAGCGCAGAGGCAGGGCGGAGCTGGCTGAGCCACACCTGCAATAGGTGAGAGGAAGGGGCTGACTGCGTGCCAGGCTGCAGTCAAAATGGCCATGAAGCACGGGTGTGTGAGGGCCTCACCTGTGGCAGTCCCGACTCCGCCAAGCTGGCGGCAGGGGGAGACAAGCTACCCTGTGGGGTGGTCCTGGAAGCCCGAGGCCTGGGGTGCGTGTCTCTGGAACGAGAGCTCACAGCAGGGAGCCTTCTCTATCTAGATGATTCTCTGTGCTCTCTCTCCGGAAGAACACCCTGGGTCCTCCAAGTTTTAGAGGATAAGGAGATCAGGGTCCTTGGTGGGACTGAGCAAAGCTGTGAGAGCAGCTCGGCTTGCCGGAGCAGTGACCCAGATCAGGGGAATGACCTTCCTGCCCGACAAGGCACCACCACGTGAGGGGCACTCACCCTGACGGCAGTGGTGCTCGCCCTGCACCAGCTGTCCGTGTGGAGGGGCCGGGAGCCTCAGGGAGGGGTGAGAATGGTCCCAGCCCCCACTCCACGCCACTCTCCCGGCCTCATTTCCCCTCTAGTGTTACATGGCTCCTACCTTCACCAGGACCTGAAGCTGCTGTCCCCGGCTCCTGGATCTCCCTCTCTGTCTGTGTTTCGGCATTCTGCAGCTGAAGGGCCAGGGTCTGGGTGCCCTGAGATGTCACTGAGGTGGTGGGGTTCCGGGGCTGCAGCCCAATTGCATTCATGAGGCCCATGTCTCTGTCTGTCCTCCATGTGGCTCTGCTGGTGCTACGGAGAGAAAGGCAGAGCGGAGTCGGGCAGGGCTGGGGACAGCACACCACACACAGCTCCGCGTGCTCCATGCCAATCCCCAGGGCACAGCCTGGACCAAGGCCTGCAGGCTGAGAGGCCCGCTCCCGCGGCTGCCTCCCGACGGCGGTGAACTCGCCTGTGTCCTTCTCCTCCAGATCAGTCCACACCCCGGGACAATGAAAGGAGGCGCAGAACCGTCCAGTTTTGCAAACCCAGCTGGTCCAGTCACTCAAACAACGAGGGCCTTTCTGGGGAGGTAGAGATGGCTGATCTTAAAAGACGCTTCCTTAGATTCGGGAAGCCACTAGCTGAGCTCCACGGGAAAAAGGGTGAGCAGCCCAAGAGGGCCCTTTCTCTCTTTAGCTTTTCCTTCTTTCTAACTATAATGCTGACAAGATTCCAGTTTAAATTCTTGGAACTTCCACTGAATGTCCACTTTGGAGGAAAAGCACCAGGACTCCTGTGAGGCTGCTCTGGGATCCTCTTTTGGGACCTTCTGAAAATAGACCCTTAAAAGCAGGGAGCGCCAGCTGCCAATGAGTAAGGCCCAGGCCCCAAGCTATACGCCCCCTTCCTTGGGCATTTCCTAGGCACTGACCCTCAGGACAGCTCAAGCTGGCAGCAGAGGGAGCCCAGGACTTTCAAGACAGTCACCAGCCACTCCTATTTGTAGCTGCTTCTGGGGATTACTCCTCCGGCTGTGCCCTGTACTCCCTCTAGGAAGCAGTGATTGCTTTGGCTTTATCATTGACCCAGGACTTTTTCTCAAAATGTTCCAGTCTTCGTTAATGAATTAAGTGATGAGAGGATCAGTACCAGGTTCCTACTCTCTCACTTGCTCCTGGGGAGGGTCTGTCCCAGGGCTGCAGCTCTGGGCAGCTTGGACCCTGAGGCCTGGGTCATGTGGGAGACTGCCCACAAGCAATTTCCTAGGGAGGGCATCCCTCTCCAGTGTCCACTCCTCTCTCCTCACCGCAGCTCGCCCAGATATCATGCCAGAATGAGAGGGCTAGACGGTATCCTAGCCTGTCTTAAATCAAGGCTCTGAGAGCAGAGGTTCTGTTCTCTTTCTAAGCCATGAAACACTCTTCTCGAAAAAAATCACATGCAAAAGCTCAATGCATGAAGCAGATCAAAGAGGAGCTGCTCTGGTTGAGGACGGGCAGCTACAGAGCCCTGGAGCACAGTCTGAGGGCACTGCTCCAGAGCCCACTGGTTGCAGAAGGGAGGGCGGGCCTCCTCTTTCACAAACTCACCCAGGCCTCTCACTGCTTCGGCTGCTGGAGTGAACAGTGAAGACAGTCTCATTCAGCTGGTCCCAGTAGTACTCAACACCAGAGTTTAAGGCCCTGAAAATCAGTTGGGAAGGAGAAAAGGTGGAAGGCATTAGATACGGAACGGCCAGAACTCCTTGCAGTTCCCTCCTTCCTCTCCTGGGGCTGGGCTGAGGCCAGGACCAAAGATATTCCTGCATCAGGATGTTCAGTGTAGGGCAGACCAGACAAATCTCCAACAGCCCCAAAGCCTGGAGCGGTGGCTTTAGCCTCTTCCATCCCCCAGAGCCTAACTGGCTCCTCTTTGGGGCTAAGGAAGAGCTAAAAAATAGCCATGCCAGTCAGGTAGTGAGTTCTGCGTGTACGTCAGACATATGAGAAAGGAGCTAAGATGGCCCTGGAGACACCAGGTGCCACGGACAGCCCTGTCTAAAGGGCGTGCTTAGTGCTCAGAAACAGAGAGTGCAGGCTCTCACCATTGGGTCTTCCCTACAGCCACGGCATCAGGAGAAAGGAAAATGAGGGCACCTTGACATTTTTACTTTGCCTGGAGCTCAGAAGTCTAAGCAGGAAAAAGCTCCCGCTGAGCCAGAGAGGCCCACATCTCTTTCTATTCTGGCCCTAGAGGCTCCTTTGCCACGTAGAGGCTGGACAAGCAACTGGGAGAGCAGAAGATGACCCGGGAGGGCTCACAAACTTCTCCTGGGGGAGGGAGGAGAAAAACTGCAGCAGCGATGGGCTGGACTGCTGACAGCACAGAGAAGAGCTTCTATCCATCAAGTTCTCTGGGCTGCCAATCTTCTCCTGGTTCCTTCTTTCCCTGCAATGGAGTATCAAGCAGTTTCTTCCAACCTCACGCAGGCAAAACTGCCAGAAGGGAAGCAGTGGCCTCTTATCTTTCTATACTGATGTGCCACCTCAGGCAGCAAGCCTGGCTGCCAGTGGTGGGTCCCAAAATGCAAGACAGCTACCTAGCACCAATCACATGGTTGAGGGTGGGGTGCTGCTGACGGTGGTGAAGGAAGAGGGATAAGAGTTGGGAAAGAGCTGTCTTTGAGCCCTTTGATGAGAACTCCAGTGTCTATGTAGAGATTGTAGGAGATACTCAAAAAATCTAGCTCTGCTCCTAAGAGGGACAGGGCATGCACATGTGCTTGAAGAGCTCTGCTATAGACTGAATCCCCCACAAATTCACATGTTGAAACCCTACCCCCAAAGTGACTGTATCTGGAGATAGGGTCTTTAGAAGGTAATTAAAGTTAAATGAAGTCATAAGACTGGGACCCTAACCCAAAAGGACTCTGGCCTTATAAGGAGAGAGAGCGAGATCTTATTCTCTTTCTCCATCATGTGAGGACACAGTGAGAAGGTGGCTGTCTGCAAGCCAGGAAAGGAGTCCTCACCAGAACTCAACCATGCCAGCACCTGATCTCAGACTTCTAGCTTCCAGATGGTAGAAAATAAATTTCTGGTGATTAAGCCACCCCGTCTTGAGCTGACTAAGAAAAGCTCCAACGGAAGCCAGCTTTTTAACCTAGAGGCTGAGGTCACCTTCCTTTAACGACAGAACTTCTTCAATAAAGAGCAAACAAATGAAAGTCAGTGGGTTGTGAGGATCAGCCAGGAAAAGATGAGTTGTGGGGGGGTGACGTAAGGTGATTCCTTCCTAAATGTGAGGATTGGATAGGGCAGGGGCCTGATGGGGCCTGCACGGTGAGCGACTGCATGTCAGGAGGCTGTGCTACCTCAGGTGAAAGGAAACGGGCCTAGGCACTGGGACCCCAAATCCATCACTAGAGGGGCACTAAGATTCTGGGGATTAGGCTTTACCTGTGGGAAAGAGCCATAGCCAAACAGAAGTACTCTTCCTCTCCCTGTTCTGGACTAAACCCCTCCCAGCTCCTCTTAGAGGGCAGATTTGGTGTGATCTTCAGACGAGCCCTCTGAAAGAACATCAATAAAGAATTAAAGTTCAGGGTAACAACACCTGCGGTCAGCCCGGGGGCCAGGACTGAGGTCAGCACCCTGAGCCAGGACACCTCAACCCGAATCTCCGCCACTCCCACAGCCGCACAGGAGGTGGCGGGCCATGTTTCCTGGATCTCAGTGAGCTGCTGTTTCTCCTCGAGACCACAGGGAGCTGAGTCACCAGATACTCAGCTATTTTTGTGAGGGTTGTCTGAGAACAACAGGGCATTGGAGAGCAGAGGTGAGAGAAGACCTTACGTGAGGGAAGAGGCAAATGACCAGAAACAAAAGCAGAGGCCCCCAGAAAACAAAGCCACCACTGCAATTTTTGATGAGCAAATCTTGGCTGCATGAGGCACCACATGAAGCCAGCTGCCAGGGAGTCTCTGATTTACAAACTTGTCAAGATTTATTGACAGGTGGCAATACCACATGGGTCCCCGCCAAATCCTTTGTCTGTAATTCCTGCTACCCAGGGCTGGTTAGTGACAACAAACTGCTCACACCAAACCTATACCAAACCACGTATTGCGTGACCAGGCACCTTCCTTCCCATCTCAGAGAAAAGTCCACCTGAAGGCACACTCTCTGAGCTGCGACTGCCAGCATGATGCTGATGGTCAAAGAGTTCCTCCAACACTTTCCATCTGGCAGCATGTGCCATCAGCTCCAGGCTATGAACTCTGGCCATTGACCGAGGATATCAACTGCCAAACAGAACAGGAGTGATGGAGGCTATCAACATCCTATTCCATTCTCCCCCCCAACCCCAATCCTCTCTATTCCCCACCAAGAGGTCCAATTCCAGCCATGATTTGTTCTACCTTCTATGGTCAGACCAGCTTGACTACGACAAGCTCATGGATTTGGTTGAAATTCCAGGCACTGTACCAAGGAACAGAGTTGAAGATACCCTCTCTGGCTAATGAAACTCTAAGTGTTCAATATTCAGTGTTGCTTATTTCCATCTGTAAGCTAAAGAACAGTCCCAACCCTCTCCTTCCTCCTTGGACCTTAGGGAGGATGAATGAGTCACCACTGTTTGCTCTAGGTTCTTCCTGGAAGCTAGACAAACACACAGAGGGGTGAAGAAGAATGAGAAGGCCAGTCAGGGTCAGCCTTCCTGGCTTCCTTCAACAGCCTCTGTGAGCTGTGCTTCTGGTCTTGGTTCAGTGACTCCTTACAGCTGGGACCCTTGGGGCTCCCTGAACACAGCTAAGAGCCAGCCTGGCTTCCTCGGTGGTGAAAACGCTCTCACACAGAACTGCCCTCCTCGGCAGTGAAAGCACCGAGTCCTAACTTCTGGACCACCAGGGAATTCCCCCCAGCCTACTTTTCTTCTGACATGAGTCTCTGAATTCTGTCTTCTGAGCTGACTCTCAGAGGTCTTCCCAGCACCTCCCCACCCCGCCGTTTGTAGGGCTGATCTATGAGACGAAGTGAGCAAGCAGCCCCTCACATCAATCTGGCACTTCATACCCACCCTGGTTACTGGTGGGGGGGCTAGCTGGGCTGGCGGACAGCCAGAGGCATAGGAGCAGCTTGGGAGGGGTGGCGGGTCAGAGAGCAAAGCAAAGGAGAAAGGAGCATCTCACTGCTGGGAGCGGGGGGGACACCAGGCTATCAGCCACTGAAATGGCTCTGTATATGGGTGGAAGGGCCAGTGGTCCATCTCCTCACCTGTCTTAAGAATTTCTGTGCCTGGAGAGATGGAGTGTTTCCTTAGGCTTTTTTCTACTGTCAAGTGGGGTTTTAATACCTTCAAGAGATGCCCAAGGAGCTTGTTACCTATGTCTCTGTGCTTGGAGAGAGTGCCAAGGCTAAGACAATGGAGGAAAAATCAAGAATAGGATTGAAAGCACAAAATGTGGTAAAGCTGCCTGTGCCTGAGACAAAGGCAGACAACCACCTGTTTTGGAGGGAGGGCTGTAATCTTGGCCCAGCTGGCTGGCTGGCTGGCTCATGTGCCCTTGGGAATGGGTGTGCCAGGGAGCTGCATCACGCGGGGCCAGGCAGCAGGCAACAACCCTGAGCTTCTACTTCCCTATTTATTTGTTCTCCTCGTTCGAAGCCGGAGATCACTCAGAGACTGTTAAAAAAGATGTACATGTTCTCACTCATCCTCTCTCATTTCCCACTGCATCAATCACCTGACCCACTTAAATGCCTCAACATGATCCAGAGCTACATTCTTCACCTGAGGTCTTAAAAGAGTTACAAAATTGTGTGTTCTTGCGGTATATTCTTCTGTGGAAGAGAGTATGTTGCTTTCGTCGGAATTCTAAAGGGGTTTTTGATTGAAAAAACATTAAGAATCAGCTACAGGAAAGAGCTCTGGATCGGAAAACTGGGAAGGCTCATTTTGTCACTGATCTGCTGGGAGACCTCGGGTGAGTCTAAACTTACTTACCTGAATATTTTTCATAGTATTTCCTGCCTAAAGTACAGAAATGAAGGTGACTGAGAACTGGAGAAGCTTTGGACAACTTGGGACAAAGTCATGTCCATCTTAATTTTATATGGTACCCTTAAACACTGGCTCTAAGGTATGGGGCATTTACCCACATGACCCAAGAAATCAGAAGAAACAGCAACACCAAAAAGGCAGGCTCAACTAGCTCTGAGTCCAACACAACTTGGTCTGTGATGCGGTGCTGTTCGCTGTGTCAAACATTAGTGCTATCTTTTTTCTTTTCTTTTTTTTTTTGTGGTACGTGGGCCTCTCACTGTTGTGGCCTCTCTCATTGCGGAGCACAGGCTCCGGACGCGCAGGCTCAGCGGCCATGGCTCATGGGCCCAGCCGCTCCGCGGCATGTGGGATCTTCCCGCACCGGGGCACGAACCCGCGTCCCCTGCATCGGCAGGCGGACTCTCAACCACTGCGCCACCAGGGAAGCCCGTTAGTGCTATCTTGTCATGGAAGAGACTTGAGTTGCTGGTGGGTAAGAGAACTCCCCAGGCAGCTCAAGACGGCTCCAGCTTGCTGAGACGGTGGATGCTGAAGATGACATATGGGGAGAAAAGAGAGGCCAAAGCCAGCTTCATGTCTGGCTGAGATGTCTGTGACTCACACCAAGTATGTAGGCTGGGGTTGTAGACATAAAAGCCTTGTGGGGCCATGACAAATTGGGAGCAGAGACACTGCCTCTGTAAGAGCAGATCGCTTTTGCAAGAGAAGGGGCTGGGAGTCTGGTTGGGACAAAGGTTAGTAGCTGGAGCCAGGGACAAGACAACAATGCTAAGGAAGGCTGTCTTGGAGAAACAGGGGAAGAAAGGCCTGTAACTACAGTGTTGGTAAGAGTGAAATTATAATCCAGAATTCTTTTCCAGTTTTGGGAAAGATGCCTATTAGAGTCCTCTTATGAATTTCTAAGAAAAGAGGAAGAGGTAAGATAATGTGCTTTGGGGAAAAAGAAATCGTTCAGGGAAGACTGATCCTGAGACTACGGACAGGCTGGGGGGAGGGCAGAAACGGACAGATAAAGCACCTGGGTTAACAGTGGCACAGTCGTGAAAGAGGCAGGCTGTGTTCTGGAGAGGCACCAGGAGCTACTGAAAGGGGCTCTGTGGACACTGAGTCTGAAGAGAGTGTAGCTGGCAGAATCAAGCAGTCTCCCAGCCCTAAGAGCCTGACTAGGTCAGGCTGAGACAGCAGCTTCCCTTTGGAAGGGGCTCCAAAAATTCTAGGTGGAATAAAAGAGCTGTCATCAGAACCAGGTTTTCTTTCTCCTGGGCCACCGACCTAGCTCAGCTGACAAGGGCTCAATCACCAGTCACCTACCAGGCCACAAGAACTGACCCAAATACACACTTTAGGAAAAATCACCAAGGGCCCTATCAAAAGGCAACATGGACACTCCCAGCAGCCAGAGACCCTACCAGACCAGCCACACCGTGCGTGTTCTGTGATCTGCAGGCTACCCTTGGAGAAGACTCTGCACCAACTGAAGGACAACATTAGGACGGCCTGGAGGCAGAAGTGGCATTTAGTCGGCTGGAACCCCACAGTAGCCCACGCAGCAATCAGCCTGATCTGCACTGAAGTACAGAGTTTCACCCTCCCCACCTGGCTGGGTCTGGAAATTGATGACAGACCTGGCTGATTCCCAGGGTCTTGAGTGAAAGGATACCTGAACAGACCTCTCTCCTCCAAAAAGCCAGAGGAAGGGGAGAAGCGAGTGTCATCAGGACTTAAGACAGGGATGCTTTGGTTCCCTGTCGCCTCCTACCCCCTACTTCAATCAAGACCAGTTAATTATCATTTTTATTCTAAACTAAGCTTTTCAATCTGCCTTCACTATTATGAGCCAGAACCCCAAGCAGAAAGGAAAACAGGCAGGACACAGACAGAGCCAGGCTGTCAGAGATCCATAGCTTGACAAATTAGGGCTTTAACAATATTCTATTTCCAATTTTGTTTCTTAAGTTAATGTCTATGGCATTTACACAAACCTGAGACCACCTGTTGAATTTTTCAAAAAGGGTTTAGAAAGGAATCTTTGATATCTATGCTTTTGCCTGCAGGGAAACTTTACTATCACTAGGAAACCAGAGAACGAGGGAAAACAAAGAAAAAAAAATACTGCCTTAGATTTAAAAACACCTAATAACTATACCAGTCTTTTGAAGATTTTTGGAATGGAGAGCTAACCTTACCATCCCCTAGGTGAAAAGGACACACTGAGGAGTGACGCCGAGAACGAGTCAGGCTCTAGCAGAATTTCCCATCTAGAAGACCCCACCTCAGCGGGGGTGGTGGTGGTGGTGGTGTGATGAATTGGGACATTGGGACTGACATATATACACTAATACGTATAAAATGAATAACTAATAAGAGCCTGCTGTATAAAAAAATAAAATTCAAAAAAAAAAAGACCCCACCTCACTGGCCAGATCCACAGGTGAATGCTGATGACTCCAGTCCTCAGCCTGGATGACCCCCTGAGTCCCCACCCCGCCAGCCCCTTGAGCCACTCACTCTGGTCGGCAGATCACCAGGTCTCCTTTGTTGGTACCATAGGCCAGGCCGAGCCCTGGCTCGGGCAGCCACCGGGCAGAATTGATGCTGACATGTCTCCGCTGGTCAGCAGGCATGGGATAAAGGACGTTGAAAACTCTCTGGGTGAGGAAAAAAGAGGGAAGAAAAGAGAATGGGAGGAGAAACAGTCTGTTACCAATAATTACAAAATCCAAGGGGAACAAAGTCCCTCCTATAGCCTGAAGCAAGTTAACCACAGGGAAGAAAAGAGATGGTTGGACTGGGAATGGGATGACTCTTAACATATATCTGAGAACTTGGGGAAGCACAGGGGAGGGTGGGACCCTCTTACTTCAGGTGAGGGCTAAGGACTGTCAGGAAATACCAGGGGCATACTTGGGCCCTTCTGCATGAAGCTTCACTATGCTCTCCTCATAGCCTTTAACATTTCTCACTTCATCACTTTTAAGGTAACCCCCTGGAAAGCCCCATGCAGAGCCTAGCACACCAGGAAGGACTGCCCCAAACTTTCCTCTGACCAGACCAACCAGTGAGAGCCAACCTCCACTGGTAGTCCTGTTACCATGGAAATCACAGCACTCTTCACTGCAATGGGGAACTGAAGGTGATAGGGGGGCGGGAGGGGGTGATAACATCAAAGAACATTCTTAATTCATCTAATTAAAAGCAATGTTAAAACTGCTATTGTTAAGGAAACCTAAAAGGTGCAATAAGATGTAGGAAGCAGGGCAGATGGGAATCTTGAACACACACGTATATGATTTCTTTCTAGCTTATATAAATCACCATTAAACAGATCAGTTCCATTTTTCAAAGGGAGTCTCCTTTCATTAGTCTACATCTTTCCAAAGCTACTATTTTCTCAGGGGGCAGCTTAGCTTGTCTCAGGTTGGGCTGAAGGTGATATCTGGCTACTGATCTACACAATGTTCCAGAATCGACTTTAGTCAGAGACAGGTACAGGGCAGTGGAAGAACGAAGGGCATTATTTAAGAGTTAGAAAGATCTGGGTTTGAGTCCTGGCGTCACTGTGTAACAACTTCTCTGGATCTCAGTTTAAAAAGAGACAGCACCAGGCTTCCCTGGTGGCGCAGTGGTTGGGAGTCCGCCGGCCAATGCAGGGGACATAGGTTCGTGCCCCGGTCCGGGAAGATCCCACATGCCGCGGAGCAGCTGGGCCCGTGAGCTATGGCCGCTGAGCCTGCGCGCCCGGAGCCTGTGCTCCGCAGCGGGAGAGGCCACAACAGTGAGTCACACACACACACACACACACACACACACACACACACACACACACACACAAAGAGACAGCACCAACACTCAAATAATAGGGGAGATTAAAAGAAATGATGTATATAAAATGCCTGATGTGGTGCAAGCTCATAAATGGTAACTCTTGTTATTATTACCATGAACTTGCATCTGGGGCTTAAAAAAAAACAAGAAAAACACATCATCAGGCCCTATGAAAAGGACGTGAGGCTGAGAATCTATAAACTGGAGTTTTAGTCAATACAATGTTTTCTCTTTTAGCCTCTTCAGGTTTTTATAAAATAAGGATGAACTTCATCTGTCTTTACCTGTCCCTAAGGGTTGATGGAAGGGGAAAAAATGAGAGCGTGATTTAGAAAGTAATATTAAAAAATGAATTCAGGTCAGTATAATAATATTATTTTTCTGATTATCCTGATGAGAGACCCTGCTCCACCAAAAAGGTAAATACTGAGCTAAGGGTCCACACCATTTACAGAAATCAAGTGATAAGAAGTCCTGCATTTGGGAACTTGTTCATGTGCCTTGGGTAGCTATCTGAAAGGCCTTTACCAGGACAGCCTCTGGACTAGAGAAGACAGCGGCACGTGTGCTCGATGTAATGACACACACACAGAGAATCCTGTTATAAAAATTCCCCAGCTTCGTGGTGCTGAGAAATGTGCCTGGGCAGCTTATAGCACACTGCTGGAACAGCCCTGTTATGGTCCTGAGGTCGAATGGGTCTGTTACAAATATGGAACTGGCTCTGGTTTGAGGCATAAGACAGACTGCCCCATGGCTGCTGCTGCTGCCTTAAGAACCTCCTACCTCCTATGTCCTCCCCATATGACTCAACTCCAAATTTAAGAATTAACCAGGGCTCCTTAAATCTTTGGCCTGAGGAGACTACTGAAAAAGAGCCCAATGAAGTTTACGAATTTCTAAACTAGTCATCCAGAACATGCTTGCCTGACCTTTGGATAATCCCTTCCTTACACGTACATACCTGGCAGGAGCCTGGAATGAATTCATGGCTACTCCTCTCCATCGGCCTCACTACTGGCTGACTGTCCACAGAGATGGCAATGCCAGTCTTTTCCCCTTTGCACCTAATCAACTCTTTTCAGGGGATGGGTGTGGGGCCTTCATCCTTTCTCACAGAGGTTTTCACTTTTCCAGAAGATAATCAATGGTTTCTGTCCAACCTATTGGCTATATGGTTAAATATGACTTGATATACAAATCAAAAGGACAAAGTGGCTGTGATCAGACAACTGTGGCTGGGATCACTTAATCTGTTAAATTTTTCTTCTCCCAAAGGTCAGATAATATAAGTTGGGGATACACCCAGAGTTCAGAAGGGATGTGCGTTAATTTCAGTGGGTTCGATGAGGGGAGCCTTATTTTTTGCCTGTGGCAGTTCTAATGGGATTCACAAGAGTCTCCCCTAAAATCATAATGATTCATTATTGCAGGCAATGGGCCAGAAGGGCCAGAGAAAGTGGTCTTGCAAGAAGGGAGACAATGCAGTTAGTAAATCAAATGCTTTGAGGTTGCGCTGAGTGTTTTGACCGCGGTCTCACAAGAATAAGGATTCTTTTCTAGAAATGTTCCAGACCAGGAAAGAAGCAAACAAAGCCTCTCACATGTCACAAATTTACCTTTTATAGTCTGTTGCTGCAGAGGGATTAACAAGCAAATACTATCAATTTGCTTCTAAGTACAGGAATTTGCTCTGGGGATAAAACCATCAAGAAGCCAGTATGATGGGTGACCCAGCTTAGGTGAGACAAGGTCAGAGCAACTGGAGAGAAGTAATTAAAGGCTGAGACCCCTAGACCTTGCTGCACAGATATTCACAACCTCCATGGCTATAGGAGTCATGGGGTATTGATTTGTCCTCCGACTCTGGCAGCTCCCCACCCTGCCCAAGTCCTTAAACAGTGTTGAAAGGGCAGCTCCCAAGAGCCCATCTCCTCCAGTGTTTGGGTATTAGGCTAAATCCTGCTTTGTGGCAGGAAGCCAGAAAATGCCACGTGAAGATCAGTAGCCTCCAGAATTCCTGATAAGCACTTGCTTACTTATCACACTCTAATGTGGGGGTGAGAAGGAAGGAGATGACAAGGAGATGACACAGAGGATGCAGGATGGGTAGGATCACTGATTTACAGGTTCTGAGAGGTCATCTGATCCAATGTTCCTATTTCACACATGCCTGGAATGAAAGGACCCTAGGGGAATGAGAATGTGGCCCATTTGGAAAACCACCCAGAGGTATAGTGTCCATTCCTTTCTCTGGCCGCAGTTTAACAGCTCTGAAAGTACCTCACGGACAGGAACTACTCCTCACAATTAGCCCTAGAGACAAGACAATACTGGGCAACAAGTTCCCCACTGCTGACAGATGGCTATAGCTCTGGCTACTCCCAAACCATTTATGGTTTCAGCCATCAGTTTTTCCAACCCAGTGACTGGGTGATCTGTGAGCCTCCTCCCAGATTTCAATGGGGGCTGGCTCCATAAACCCAAAGTTCATCAGCACTGACAAGAAAGAAGATCCGAGACAGTAAAGGAAGCTCTGGTCTTTATTTTAAGGCACTCCAAATATATCTCCAGTAAAACCTTCCTTAACGCTAGTCAGGTGCCCAGAAGCTCCCTGTCAGATGTTAAGGACAAAGCCGGGGACCTGCCAAAAATGCCTCCCCCTCTCTGACAAAAGTGACACCTTATGAAGCTACACCACCAAACTCCATATACTGGAGGAGGATTATCAGGTTCTGGGGTCCCTTTGTGGGGCTGGATACAAAACCTGGCTGATTCATGTTTGCAGAGGCCTGGTTTCAACCTGTCTCCAGGGCAGCTATTCCCTGGTAGATGACAAATGCTGACAGAAACCCCTCTCCCCAGGCAGGCTGTTCTCATTTCTGTCTAACATCTGTGAAGGGAATTGGGATCAATGAGCTAGAAGGAACAAATTTTTTAGAGTCAGTGCAGTCTCAGCATGTCAATAGGGAATGAGTCAGGTCACCAAGATCTTTACAGTTCTAAGGAGTGGGAGAAGATAATTCCTCTACTTCAGGGGTCCAAGACAATGTCTTGTACCACTTGCCTCTATCCCTCAAAGTCTCTAATAGGAAGTAGGAACAAAAGAAAACAGTTCCCAGATCAAAACTAAAAGCGTCTTGTTTCTTGTTCAAAGATAGACAGGAAAAGAACGAGAGGTAGCCAGGAGAACTCAGTGGGAAACCTTCCTCTCCATCCTTCTAAAATTTAGAGGAAAAATGTATTGCTGCCCTCAACAAGATGCTTTCTTTACTACCACATGTCAATAAAGCTCACACCATTAGTCCAAGTAGCAAACTGCATTGCTCAGATCAGCCCAAATAAGAAGCTAAAAGAAAAAAAACTTTTGCAGTTTTCTTGTTTACATTTGGGAATCTCATTATCCTTAAAAGCTGGAACCTTGCCACTGTGGCAAGAGGTCAAGTGCGGTCGGCAGATCTCCCTTGTTTTAACCAAGACAATGAAAGCTGGCTGAAGGAAGAGGACAACTGGAAACTGAGGCCAGAAGGACCATGAGAGAAGTCGCAAGCCAAACGGGCTTTGAGGAAGAAAGGACTTGTGAGGAGGAGAAATGCCTTCTGGGTCGTGATGAGAATCAAGGGAGGCTTTAAGCTTTTAGAGAGGGTTACTAGAGGAGAATTAACTCTCTGGAAAGAGGAAAAAACATCAGTGGAAAGCAGATGCTAAGAGACAGCTGACCTTTTCATTGGAAATGGATGGCTATACTTCTTGTCACAGGCTGAGAAATGCACACATCCCAAAACAGGCAGGGGGAGGGATACTATAGTCATCCTTTTTTTCTTTTGGGTTGATTTGCTTAGATTCATCAATTACTGGAGTTTCTTCATCCCTAGGAAAATGTGATTGTTTTTCAGAACCTTTAATTTCTTTTACTGTCTCTAAGCCTTCTTTATATTCTACTTTGGAGTTTAGAACTCACAGAATGTTGATTTTAAAGTGGTTATTTAAAAACAAAAATCGGAATACCAAGTCACTTTACTTTCCAGACTCTTTGTTCAGTTGAAGCAGGAACAAATCTGCCTAGAACACTCTTGTTTAAACCAAAGCTCCCCCAGCAGAAAAGAAGCGCAAACAGCTCCTTTTCTTATCTCTTGGGAACTTGTTGCCCTCCTCTGTTCCTGATAACCTGATGCCTTGTAGTCATTTCCAGCCAATCTCCTGTGATTTGTTGAGACCTACAGACTTTGTCTTATTCACCTGTTCCCCTCAAAGAGATCCCAAGGACAGTCAGAGAACAAGAATTTTATTTTTCAATCGGCCTGATGCTTTCCAAAGTCCATCTCTGGCTATTAGGATTGAAGCACAGAGATTACTTCAGTTGAGGGATCTACTTCTGTGCTAAATCAAATACCAAGGCACTCAACGCTCCTGGAACTCCCAGAAGTTAAAATAATTGCTTCCTCCTGTGCCCACACCTCTGTGCACAGCACAAGTTCTTGAACTTCCTCAGTTTTCTAAATCTCAAAGGAAATGGCCAAATGAGTAGTTGTTCTAGATATTCAGCTCAGATAAGGGAGTCTTTTAATATATTCATACACTTTACTTGATCCATATTTTTTTGAAAGAAGAAAGCTCAGGACGGGGGTTAAAATAAAATACTTTCAGCTTCTACAAATGCAGAAGTTGGTTCTCCTACCAATTCTTTTTTTTAAAAAATAAATTTATTTATTTTAGGCTGTGTTGGGTCTTCGTTGCTGCGCGCGGGCTTTCTCTAGTTGCAGCGAGCGAGGACTACTCTTCGTTGCAGTACGCAGGCTTCTCATTGCGGTGGCTTCTCTCATTGTGGAGCATGGACTCTAGGTGCGCAGGCTTCAGTAGTTGCGGCACGCGGGCTCAGCAGTTGTGGCTCACGGGCTCTAGAGCACAGGCTCAGCAGTTGTGGCACAAGGGCTTAGTTGCTCTGTGGCATGTGGGATCTTCCCGGACCAGGGATGGAACCCGTGTCACCTGCATTGGCAGGCGGATTCTCAACCACTGTGCCACCAGGGAAGCCCCTCCTACCAATTCTTAAAAAACAAAATGTTTTGCCTTTCACTTCTGAAACAGCCACTGGGAATCTCTCACCATTTCTCAGTGCTGTGACTGGAACCCTGAGAAACTCACTGATACTGGGCAGAACTGTGGTCACTAGCAAGACACTCTATATTTTCGTAAGAATTATATCTAATACTTATGTTTAATTACCATTTCCTGAGGCACGTGATAGGCACACTGATGGTGCTGGTGAGTAGGGGTGTGTGTTCATGTACGTGCAGGGAATACACAGCACACAAGATTTCAAAGCGACATATTCCCAGAACGAATGCTGAGTGCCTCCTGTGTGCCAAGCACAGTGAAGGCTGGGGATACAGCAGTGAAAAGACCCGTTAAGAAGCCAGGTGTCCAGCACGTATGCACCAGGAGAGCAAGGTCCAGATCCATTTTGTTCATTGTATTCCCAGACCTAGCAAAGTACCTGGCCCAGGGTGGGGGCGCAATAAAATTTTGCTGAGTGAAAATAATAAAATGCAGCATAGATTGTGCTCTACTAAAAAGCGATGGAGGAAAGAAAGCATCAAAGTCGGAGGAATCTGTCATGGAAAAATTTGCCTAAATTAATGGCTTTGATTGTAGCTCTAACGTTATTTTTAATTTTTTATTTTGCCCCCTCCCTTCTCTGACAAACTGCATCAGAGACACCCCTGACTTCTCTCATACCTCCTCCCCCTTTCCTACAACATGCTGAAGAAAGGAACTTTTTGAGGATAGATGCTTTGTACCACATCTCAGAACTCAACTTTAAGATAATTGCAGCGGGAGCAGCTTTTACTCAACTGACAAGCAGCTTTAAGAAAATTAATGAGGACAAAATCTTAGGAAGGAGTAAATCATTTCTGACAACAAAACTGTCTCTCTTTTATCCCAATCTCCCCTTGAAGAAATAGTACCCTTCTAGGATACAAAAATAAAATATCTTTATTTTTGGTTTTTGCCACTCCCAAGCCCAGACAAGATTAAGAAGAAGCTCAGTTCCCTTAGATTGCTGGAGAATACTCTGGATTGAACTAGAGTTCTAGGTCACTTTTTTTTTTTTTTTTTGGCTACATTGGGTCTTTGTTGTTGCGCGCAGGCTTTTCTCTAGCTGCAGTGAGCAGGGGCTACTCCTCATTGCGGTGCATGGCCTTCTCATTGCGGTGGATTTTCTTGCTGCGGAGCACGGGCTCTAGGCGCGTGGGCTTCAGTAGCTGTAGCACGCAGGCTCAGTAGTTGTGGCTTGCGGGCTCTAGAGTGCAGGCTCAGAAGTTGTAGCACATGGGCTCAGTAGTTGTGGCTCATGGGCTCTAGAGCACAGCCTCAGTAGTTGTGGCACACAGGCTTAGCTGCTCCATAGGATGTGGGATCTTCCCGGGCCAGGGCTCGAACCCATGTCCCCTGCATTGGCAGATGGATTCTTAACCACTGCGCCACCAGGGAAGCCCTCTAGGTCACTTTTGAAAACCAAACTTTTAGAATCTAGGAAGTACTGATGACTGGATTTGATCACAGGCTAAATTCAGGGCAAGGAATAAGCCACAGTAAAGATTATATGTTGAAGAATGGAGATAGGATAAGCCAAAAGAGCCTATGCATGTTAGTTACATAATGCTGGTCAGTGCTGACAGAGCTGGCTACCCATCCCGACCCAGGGTCTAAGCTACAATTTAGTTATGACTAATTTGAGTACTCTGGACACCAAGCCTTTTCTGTGGTTCATTTTAATGAACTTATAATAATAATAATCAGTCATCACTAGGCTGTTCTGTGAAGATGGCTATGAAATTGTTTGAAATAAAGAAAGCCAACTAATGTTTCTTTATAACCAGGGTGACACTAAGATATCCATTAATGGGTACCACAGCGACATCTTCCATCCAAGGATAACAGTGAGTTGAATGTTGGAAAAAGGAACTCAAGAACTACACCTTCAGATGGGGAAGGTCCTGGAGAGAAAGATATTTCTTCTCACTTTTTAAGCCTAAGAATCTCTGTATTCTATAGCACGAAGGCAAACAGGAATGGGATCACGGTTAAGAGCCTCAACAAAGTCAACTGTGGGCAGGCAAGAATTTTAATTAGAATTGGGAAAAAGGCTCCACAGCATTAGTCTTTAAAGTACCATCACTAGGATGCTAGCATATCCAGAAATGCTATGGGCAGGAGGTACTCATCAATTTCTCAACTTCCTGAAAGTATATGAAAGATCTGGTTAAAGGAGCCATAGAAATAAACCAGGTGAGATTCCAGAGACAAGGTGAGAGCAAAAAAGAAAACGACAAAGCTATACTGACAGATGAGGTCTAACTGGGATCCCCATGCAGTTGATGATTGGTTCTCAATCTTGACTCAGCATGCAGACTCAACTGGAGGGCTTGGTAAAACAAGGATGGCTGGGCCCTACCCTCAGAGCTTCTGATTCAGCAGGTCTGGGACAGGGCTGAGAAGCTGCATTTCTATTAAGTTCCCTGATGATGCTGACTTAAGTCCCGGGGAATACACATTGAGAACTACTGGCCAGTTAGATATAAGTAGGTTGTAGGTCTAAAAAAAATCTGCTTCCTTTTCCAGCTGCCTAGGACCTACTGAGAATGAAGGGGATGCATATCTTTAGAGCTGGAGCTCTAGAGGGAGAAGGTATACAAGGGGACTGTCTACTACTGAAGAGCAGAACTCTCAGGGTCAAGAAGGGGTTGGGGGAGGCGGGAGAGAAGAGCGGAAGAAGGGGGAGAAGAGGGGGGAGAGAGAGGGGTGGAGGGAGGGAGGGGCAGGCTTTCTTTCCAACACCCCCTCCAAACTAACAATCTGTCTGGGTAATAGTTGCTCAACCCTTGAATACAGTTTCACCACATAGCCACAGAGAAAAAGCTTTCAATAAAATTGACCCTTAAGTATTGATATTTGAGGCTTGGCCTTAAAGAGCACAATGCTGTCCCATGGAGAAAGGAGAGCTAAACTGCTTTCTGTCCCAGGGCTTCTTCTCCCACCCAAGTCCCTTGTCCATCACTTCTGCCCAAACTGCCCCAGCACTGCCTCCCCACCTACACCCACACCTCGACTGCTGACGTTTGCCCCCATTCCTAGGTAAAACAGCACTTATTACAAACTGGAGGCATAGTTTGCTATATGACTATTTCTGGTTTCATTAATAATTTTATATTTTTGTTATTATGCTTTCACTTGGTTACAACCAAAGTTATTACATTGTGTAAGTTACCATAATTTTAGAAGATTAATTGCAGTTTTCTGCTACAATATTGTGCCTTGTTCCAATTAGAAAATGAAAAGCAGAGAGAGAACTCAGGCAGTTTAGTGTTTTGAGAATTCAGCAAAACTTCAGCTTAGCAATCTTTAAATGTCTAACTTAAAGACCAAACAGAAATTAACAAAAAGTCCTACTGGCTCAAGTGTGAGGGAGTCAGATGGCACATAAGACCCTGAGGCAGAGATAGTAGCATATTCAGCCTGAAAGAGCCTCGAATCGACAGACGGAAGGGGGAGATAAAATATGTGCCTAGTCTTATTTTTCCTGATTTGCCAATGATACTTAAATTGGGAAGACTAAGCCTAGCCTTAGTAAGCAGAGAAGGGAAATATCTGAGGACCCTAGATCCTAGAAACAAGGATAATAATTAAACTCAACACGGGGAAGAAAATAATTCAGCACATAGAGATATTCAAGGGAGAACCCTGTAAAGCAACAACAGTTGAGAAAAATGGGAGGTGAAGCACGGACAGCCAAAAAGCTAAGAGTTTTATAAGAGATAGAACACAAACACCACTGTGCCTGCAACAAAATTAGCAAAGGATCAAAGCATCACACATAAAACCACGATAAGAAGTAAACCTGAGACTGTATCTCTGCCTCTGCTGAAGAGGCTGAGGGCAGAAACCTAAAATGAAGAAAGCAGTCATTAAGAACAGCAGTTCTCAAACTCAAGTGCGTATCAGAATCATCTGGAAAGCTTGTTTTTTTTGTTTGTTTGTTTTTTGCGGTACGCGGGCCTCTCACTGTTGTGGCCTCTCCCGTTGCGGAGCACAGGCTCCGGACGTGCAGGCTCAGCGGCCATGGCTCACGGGCCCAGCCGCTCCACGGCATGTGGGATCTTCCCGGACTGGGGCATGAACCTGTGTCCCCTGCATCGGCAGGCAGACTCTCAACCACTGCGCCACCAGGGAAGCCCTGGAAAGCTTGTTTTACAAATACAAATACCCGGTCCCCTTCCTGTCCAATTCTTATTCTGATTTTGGTCTGAAGTGGAGTCTGTATTTTAACAAGGACCCCATGCATTCTAATGCAGGTTGTCCAAGGAGCACAGTTTGAGAAGCACTGATCCAGAGGTCTGAAGAACTGCTTAGAATAAGCATGCCAAGGCGAAGAGCAATTAGCAATTCATTTTTACAGGAGTTTTCATATGGGATTGTGTAAGAGATCATCTCTTGGGGAGAGATGGTCACTTAGTGGGAATTAAAATAAGTCGATGCTCTGGAGGATGCTCTCCTGGGAATGTCTGCCGGCCCAACAATTTCACCTCTCTGAACGTTACCACGGTGAATTCCAAGAGGTAACATCACAGAGAAGGGGGATTCTGGGTAGAAAAGCTCTAGGACAGGCCCAGTACCCACAAATTCCTTCAAGGACAGAGCTTGACATTACAGATGGAGACAGCCACCTATACTTACCTGTGCAAAGAGGGAGATGCTCTACTGTCCCATTAAACCCTCGCTCCCTGTTCTCAGACAAAAATGCACTTCTTGCCTTAAACGGTGGTACAGCACAGCTATCCAAAAAAGCTGGTGTCTTCCCTTCCACCAGTGACTGAATTCAGGGACATGTGCTGAATGCTTTGGTGCCTTTGGACGTAAGGGGCAACCAAGACCTGGAAAACCAGAAACCTTTCTGTAGCACGGGGGTTTAAAGTCAGACTGGGTGGACACAGGGTGAGCAAAACCTTGTTGAGAAGCCCGGATCCTGCCTCTTGTGTGAGAAAAATGCTTCCCAAATGAGAGCTTTCTAGTTACTTCAGCTCCCTCTCCTAAGTGGCAGATGGGGTCTAATGAGAATCAAAAAAGCCCTGCTGGGAATGCTGAGAAGTAGCTCTTGTCCTGAGGCATGCAGCAGCTGGCTAGGTGCCTTGAGCCCCTACACAGCAGACTTCTCCAACTGCATTCCCTGAGCTGACGGCCCCATATGTGACAGCATCTTGGCTCCCGCCCTGGAGCTGTTTGCCTTTAGCCAGATGTTTCTGGCTACTTTTAGAAAAGAGGAACCTTGCTAGGATGGAAGACTGGCAGGCTGTGCCCAAAAGTTGGGCAGGAGCCCTCGCTTCCAGAAGAGGCTGGAGGTCCTCTTCTGGATGTCCAGAAGATGTCCATTAGTGTTGCTGAAATCAGATCCTCTCTTAATGATTAGAAACAATTATTCCACAATTAGGTAGGAAGGGTTAGAAGAACAGCAAGGATCAAGATTCTAGGTGGTAAAAAGCAGACACCAGGTACTTTTACCATCCAAATCTGCTTAAGATAAGAATATTTAAACTAAAATTCACCTTCCATCCTCATTTATCTAGGTAAGAAAATAGGATTGATGAACTTCCTGCAAAGTCCTCTCCCAATCACTCAATGTCAAATATTTCTAGTCACATGGATTCAAGAATCAGAACTTTCCTGTCATTGTGATGTCAAGAGCAGAGAATGCCTTGTTTCTACCCTTTCAGAGGCATGGCAGGACACGATGTCACCCATCAATGGTTCTGCTAGTTACCACCTAGAAACAATAAGGATGCTTTTCTTGAGATTCTCTTTCATTTATTCAGCTTCTCCTAAATGAGAGGTTTCTTATTAGGTATTTGGAGTTCATAAAGATGAAACAGACACGATCCTACTCTCAAGGAGCTCGGCGGCCAAGAGAGGAGAACGATGTGGAAATAAATAACTGCAGTTCAGTGTGATGAGTGTTAACACAGAGAGTGTACAGGTACAGGGGTGGCACAGGAGGGAGTGGTCAATTCTGTTTAGGAAGGTTCCATAGAAGGGGAAGAGCTTGCAGGCAGTTGGGTTTCAGGGAGAAAAGGGCACTCCAGGTAAAGGTACCCTGGCAAGAGAGAGCCTTACTAATTCAGGGGGCTTGGAAAGTGGCTCAGTAGAGTTGGATAGAAGGTCCTTGTAGGAGACAGGAGGGACAAGAGGCTGGAGACACCACACCTGGCCACCCACTTTCTATTGCTTTGTATATAATGGGTCCTATCTTTAGGGTTTTTTCTTTAAAACAAATGCTTCATATTCCAGGCTGAATTCAACACGTATCTACATGTGTGGCACTAAATGAGGGACCCCGGGGGATATGCCCCTAAGGAGCTTACACTGAACCTAATTGGGTGGATTAAACATACACACCACACTGCTAAAGAAAACACAAAACAACACATAAACAAGTGCATAAAACTATAAATGGCACAGCATACGTGCTAAGGGAATTCACAGGTTCTTAGATTGAGACCGAGCTTAAACACCATCTAATTAGAGAGGTGTTCAAATGCTCAACTCCCCTTGACAAAACCCTGGCCAAATGAGCACCCATGGGATGTGGGAATAATCTCAGTCAGAAACTAGACAGGTTGAGTCCAGGAGGCCACTAACCCCAGGATGCCCAGAAGGCTTTTATGGCAATACAAGCAAGGACGGCTTCAGACAAGAAAGGGTCCTAAATAGAACATTTCTCTGCTACTGAAATGGATGGGACAGTTAAGAGCATAGCAGCTGCCCAAAGTCCTTATCCTCCATCATGATTACAACCTCAGGAAAAGAACATTTCATAGTATACTATTTATCTCTTTTTATAGCTTGCGTCCTGAAAAATTTATTTTAAAAAGAAGCATAAATATTTCATTGGGTTCTCTGTGTATCTCCAGACTAAAGGTTTCATGTTGAGGTAAGGAAGTATTCAGTTTGGTCTTTATGCAAAGATCCTTTCAGGCCTCTGGGGACCCAGCTCATGATTTAGGGTATGAGAAAGCCCCTGCCTTTTAATAGTCCAGAGCTTCCAAAAGTGCGGTCTGCTGGTCATTACTAGGCTGGACTGGAGTCCTTCCTGGCTCCTTATGGGCATGACATCTCTGGTCCTGGCTGGGAGACCACAACCTTGTCCTGCATTACCCTGCCAGCCAGGCCTAGGAGAGCCGCCATACAGTGAAGCCACGAGCAATGCACTCACCCTCATGGAGGTCTCGCCACCATGGGCCTGTTGCAGCCTGAAGACCTGGGCCACCATGTGCTCCGTGGAAGGGTGCAGCAGGATCCTTCGTGAGGCCAAGCCCACCATTACATATCGACCCATCGGGGACAGGCTCACTGAAATGGCATTGGGACCTGAGGGCCAGAAAAACAGAGAAACATCTCCCAGAGTTCTTGCTATTACAAGGGAATAATTTTCCCTCTTAGTCTTTTCTCTTTCTCTCTAATCTTCATCTTTGTTTGGTCACTCTGGGGTTAATCTCATAGGACTGTAGTGAAGAGTGCAATGAGAAGGCATGTAAAGTACTGAGTACAGTGTCTGACACATAAAAAGTACTTTATAAATGCTAATCAGTATTATCATAGAATCACATTATAAAAATTATTATACTGTAAATACTATTTTGAAATCTACTTTTTTCACTTCATCCATTACGAACATTTTTCACCATTAAATAGTCTTCTGTAAGAGCATTTTAAAGGCCAAATGGTATTCTGCCTTATTAATGCACCATTATTTCTTTAAGCAACTCTTCACAATTTGACATTTTTCTCTATGATAAATAACACTGCTGTGAACATCCTTCTGAATAAATCTTGCATAGTTTTCTGATTATTTCCTTAGAAGTGAAATTACTGGATCAAAGAGAACATACATTTTGGGGGCTTTTAATACACAATGCCAAACGGCCTTGCAGTGTGTGTGTGCCCACTTCCCCAAGCCATGGCCAAGAACGAAGCTCTCCCTTATTCCTGCCCATAACAACAGGAGTATGCTGGTGATGCCACTGTGGTAGGGAGGACTCTTATTCTGAGATTCTTCTGCAATGCTACTAGCCAGCACAAAGCAATCTTCCTCTGACACGTGCCCCAGTGAAGCAGGGGCAGTATGTGACCATTACTCCCACCTAAGCTATACCTCACCTAGGAATGCCCAGGCCAAGGTACCAGCATCCCTTTGTCACCAAGTTGGGCTTCCTATCCCTTACCAAATCGCTTGGTGTAGAGCATTTCGCCCAGGTTATGGGGGGCCAGAGAGTACACTGCCAGGATGCCTTCATCAGGAAAGCCCCTTTGGCTGCTAGGGATGAAAGCCGCCAGAAGCTGGCCATCTGCAGAAATGTCACAGCTGGCATCATTGTAGATCTTGCAGTTCTGCACCAGCACATTCATGGAGGCTGCATCAGACAAAGAAAGAAAAGAGGGTAAGAAAGTTTGGAGTTGATGGTATAAAAAATTCTGGGTCAAGAAATCTGGGGGTCTCTCTAAGGGCCTGAACCTGAACCCTCTCTAGAAATACTAAAGGCTGCCTTATCAAACTAAAATGTCATGGAACAAGCAACACAAGACACACAAAAGATATGTCTCTTCTACCACTTTAATAGGAAAGTACAGAGAGTCAACACAACCATAACCACATGCTGAGCCTCAGCTCACACTTAGGAAACATCATTTGAGAGATGAGCTAGGGAAAAAGTTATTAAAAATTGTTCCTGGAGAGCCACTCAACAGCTGTTATTGTCCAAAACTGAGATGAATGAAAATGTAAACCCACTGATTCCAAGAAATAGGTGATCCAGGTAAAACTTCCTTGGGGGTGAGAATCCTACTCCCCATCTCTATGTGACCTTGGAGAAGGAAATCATTTCACCAGTTTTCGTCTTATTTTCTCATTTAAGAAAACTGGAGCATTTAGAGACTTCAGTCTTCTGGATGGCTCCTTGCTAATGCTAATCCCTAATTCCACAAGAGAGGATAAAGAGAAACAAAGCCTAGCCCTGGCTGGATGGCTGGAACTATTTTCATTTCTCACTACGCTCTATCCCTCACCCATACCATAAGCCAACGACCATGGGCAGCCCCAGTCTGCACGTAGCAGTTACTGAGAATTTAAGCACAGTCAGCCAGGCAGCAGGCAGGCTCAGCACCAGCGAGGGAACGGGTGGGGTCGGAGGTGGGGTGGAGGAATGCCTGTCCGTGGGGAGAATCGTGCCACATGACAGGACTAATGAGATGTTAGCTAGCTCTGGGGCTGCGCCTGCATGATTTGTTCCGGTTTTCATTTGAATCCCTCTCTGAGGCCCATTGTGCAAATCCCTGCCGGGAGGAAGTGGCCTACCCTTGATGTGAGCCTGGAATCAGATGGCCCACACCATGGGCATGAGCAGAACAGCACAACACATCCAAAGGGACCAAGCTCTTCTGGGCTCTGTCTCATTTAGATCTACTTACATGCAAAGAGACTAATTCACTTTCTCTTATTTGAAGGAGATCACTTCAGATGTCCACTGTCAGAGGCATTATGGTTAAAACAAACAAAAAGGCAAGTTCAACTGCCCTCACCAGATTCCAGGGGATCTACTCTAGGAAGCCAAATGGCCTGACCAGGAAGGTCAAGGGCAAGTTTCCCCAGGAAATTACCTTAAGGAAAACAAAACAAAGAGCTGCTTTCCAGGGGGAACTTGAGACTTGTGGGATCAGGGATCCAGAGTGATTTCTAAAACTCTATATTCATCCCCCTTTCCCTGTGTGTGTTTTTAATGAAGCCATAGAGATGACAGAGGAGATCAAAAAAGACATCAGAACACATTGATTAGGCTATTGTGCCAACTCCTGGGGGCTGACACGTACAGCACCATTACACATAAAGCTGAGGAGGGACCACAAGGATGGTTCTGTTTGCTAACTAATAAGATAATGACATCCAAATACTCATTGCTATCACCATTAGGGCTCTGTACTGCTCAACTTCCAACCCACCATCTGCTCAAGCCTGTATGGCTAGATTTATCTAGTTAGCACTGAGACTGTCTGCTCCTTACTCAGGGTCCCAAGCCTGTTGCCAAAAAGATAATCTCCTCCCCCTTCCCAGGACTGACACATGATTACAGTTGGGGATACAGAACCAAAGCAACTGCAGGAGCTTCAACAGTGAGTCCAGGGACTTCCCTAGTGGCGCAGTGGTTAAGAATCTGCCTGCCAATGCAGGGGACACGGGTTCGAGCCCTGGTCTAGGAAGATCCCACATGCTGCGGAGCAACTAAGCCCCTGTGCCACAACTACTGAGCCAGCACTCTAGAGGCCACGAGCCATGACTACTGAGTCTGCGCGTGCCATAACTACTGAAGCCTGCGTGCCTAGAGCCCATGCTCTGCAACAAGAGAAGCTAATGCAATGAGAAGCCTGCCTACCGCAACGAAGAGTAGCCCCGGCTCGCTGCAACTAGAGAAAGCCTGCGTGCAGCAACAAAGACCCAACAGAGCCAAAAATAAAATAAATTAAAAAAAAAAAGTGAGTCCATCTTGGTTTTCTAACCTTTATGTTGGCACAATCCTCAGAAAGGTAAAAAGAAACTGACAATTTAGACTGCAACCATCAAAGGCAGAGAGAGAAAGAAAGCAATGACAAGTATTAAGTAGGACATGAAAATAAACGGAAAAGGAAATGGGACTCTGTGGGCTTTAAGACAGCTTTGTATGGTTTCCATTTTATCTACATTTAATGTCCCAAAAATGCATGGTGAGTATTTTATGAAAGTCGGCTTTTCTATCTCGCTGTTACAGACATCTAGCTTGTATGTGTTAACCCCCAATTCAGTCAAACATATAGAAGCCTACGATGACCCTCAAAACTCACCACCAACATTAGAAAAGCACTGAACTAGATACTGCCAGATTAATTACTAAGAGGGGTCTGCGGGTGAGGGGGAAAGTACAAGTAAGGTTTTCCATCTTTTGGGAGGCTCGGCTTTAAGCCCACGAAAAACTGGGCATATAGACAAAAAGCATTTTGTCAGCCTCAAATTCAAGCCATGGTGTTTGTGTTTGTACTGTATTATGATGATTCCAAGTCAATGGCCATCTCCCAAATTTTGTCCCCTCCCCTCAACTCCACCCAATTTCACAACTGCTCCCAGTTCCTGCAGTGAGCTGAGAGAGAGATATGCAAATAACAAGTGAAAAGAGAATGCTAAAAATTAAAATGGAGCTTCTCCAGCAGCATGTTTCCCTTTCAGAACTTGTACAGCTAGAGATCTAGGGTTTTACTTCTACCATAATGAAGGGGATGTAATAGGCACAGAGTGATCTGGTAGCTTCACTGAGTGGTGGGTGGTGTGTTTACAGTTTCATTAATATTTCAAAGCTCCAATTAGCAATTTACATTTATTGCTTGTTGTATATTAATTTCATGGAAATTAATATACAACAAGCAATGGAAATGGAAATGTTCAGTTACAGTGGTGAGTGGTCACTGCTTCAATTCGCTCATGCAGCTTCTTCTCGTAAGGCTGAAATTTTGATGAGTTAATTTACAAAGGGAGAGATTTCCTGGGTCTCTGTTACTTCTTTTCTCAGGCCATAGCAACGTAATGCACTAATGACAAGGAGAGCTCATCCTTTTTGGACTCAATAATGATGTAAGCAGGTAGAGAAAAAGGTGAAGTTAAATACAGTTTAAGACAGTGGCAACCCACACACCACTAGAAACCTTTGTTCTGCTCCCTGCCTTGCCTTACCACAGTGGTTCTCAAGTATCAGCATGCATCATAATCACCTGGAGGGCTTATTAAAACACAGAACGCTGGGGTGAGGACTGAGAATTTGTATTTTTAGCAAGTTCCCAGGCGTCTGATGTTGCTGGTCTGGGACCACACTTGAAAACTGCTGTCTCACCAAACAGTCCTTGACCCCTGAGCTGGAGCTCCAGCAAACTGCCCTGCACTTAAAGGCAAAACACATGTGGGGAATGATGATGGAGCAGTTAGCTGGGCAGCTGAGAATGGAAATAAAGTCTAGGAAAGAAAGGATTTTTCAAATCAAAACTGCTTAAGAGCTTCAGGGGGCAGCTCCAGGAGGAGCAAAAACGATGCAGAAGACAGCAGGAAGCCATGTTCCAGACTGTGCAATGTAGTCTCCTCCTAATTATAAACGATTCCAAGTTAAAATGCCCTAGCAGGGAATGGGAGGGGTAAGAAGTACTGACGCCTGGAGGAGCAGAGGGCTCTGCCTTTCTATCAGCTCCATAAATTATAAACAAACACCTTGTACAAAGATCGGTTTGTAGCCTGTTGCTGGCTGGCCAGATGAGGCCACGGGAGCGATGAGCAGTTGCAGTACTTTTACAAATGCATTAGATATGGATTTGGAAAACCCAAAGGGGTTTAAATCAGCAGGAAAATTTCCTTTTCACTATCTCTGAGCCCTCAGAGTTCAGAATAGGACCTCCTGCACAGAGCTCCAATGACACTATATAAGCATTCCCAATGGCACCAATCACTACATCCTCTCTGGATGTGTGTGTGCCCCACACTGCTCAGCCCCTGGGTTTCTTAAGGTCCGTTCCGTCAGGGCACCCTGGTGACTAATGCTATTCTCCCATAAGAGTTCACTCTTAAAAACCACAGTGAATCTAATGAGCTATTTTTTTCCCCATGAGAGCGGTTTCAAACTTATCTATGTTATATGAGGCCTTATTCACAAATTTCTAAACGCTTTACAGATAGTAATTCATTAATCCTGTATCTCAACTAAGAGAAACAGGTGGTAACACTCTTTAGCCTAATTCTAGAAAAGAGTTAAATTCAATTCAGATAAGTCAGATGACCTCTTAACAACACAGTGGCTGCTGAACACGTGAGTAAAACTGAGGGCCAGTGGCTCCCAGGCATGAGCTGTGCCAAAGCCAAACACTTCCCTCCTCTGTGAAGTATGCAAGGTTCAGAAACAAATCCTACAGATTCCCAACTGAACTCTGCTGACAGCTGAATCTACCAGATTCAGAACTGTAACTAGACTTTATTCAGACCAACCAGAAAAAGCAGTTAGAGTTAATTACAGGAGCCTCAGGTGAAAGTGACTGTCATTCTAGAGGGTAATACCATGGCAAGGAACAATGGCCACCATCAGACATATACGTCCTAAACTCCTAGAATGCCAAGTATTTCCCAAGGCCAAAACTCTGAGAAAAATAGGGCACTTTTAAAAAGCAGAATTCTAACACCGCACAGGACTTAAATGAGGAAGAAAGGTGAGCCAAACTAAATGAGTCAATCTGGTTGCACATGATGCTTTTTGATCAGCTCAGGTTTTACAACAGCCATGATCAAAGGAAGTAAGAAGGAACACAGAAGGTGAATGACAGGAAGTTGTAGTCAGAACAAGTGGAGGCTTGTACAAAGAATGTTAAGGACAACCAAAAAGACTGTCTCAGCTCTGCTAGCAGCATATCCAATGCCTGTATTCTTCTGAATATTTGGTTTTTCTATCAAAGAAAATTGTCTCCAACTGGGGAGAAACAACATGCTTCAGAAGGATCAGAAGCCAATTACAGATGAGGCAACAGGTTAAAAGAGAACTATCTTTTTTACATGAACATGACTTTACAGAGATGGAAAATACACCTCTCAGAGTACTGAAAACAGGGGCAGGGGTGACTTTAGAATTATAGCCATACTCTCAAAGAATCACAGTATAATTTCCAAGAAAAAGACATGATAAAAAGAGCTAACATTTACTGACCATTTACTACAGAAAGTGCCAGATGCCGTACAGAGTGCCTGACATGTATCAATGTTAACTAATTTAATTCTCCTAACAATCCTATGAGGTTGGCACTATTATAACCCTCATTTTATAGACAAGGAAACTAAGGTGTAGAGAGATTAAGTAACCAAGGTCACACTGCTAGAAGGTGGCTCAGCAAAACTTGAACCTGGACATGGTAGCTGAAGAGTTCATTTGCTTAACCATCACAGGACAGTTCACAAAGAAAACGTTATCAAAGAACTACCTCTCCCTATGCTTGTGAAAAAAAGGGAAGAAAAAAGCATCAGGCTCCGACCTTTAAAGTATAAAAAGTACCAAGTAATTCCAATACTATTTAAGCTGTTCCAGACAAAAAGAAAAACTTTCAAATTATATTTGTAACACAAGCATAACACTGATACCAAAACTCATAGATTTTATGAAAAAGAATAGGATAGATCCATCTCACAAATTTCAAGGAAAAAACTCTTAAGTAAATTATTAGCAAGCTACATGGAAAGAATTTAATGTTAAAGCATATACCATGAACCAGGTGGGGTTTATTCAAGGGATGTAAGGTTGGGTTCAATATTACAGAATCTATCAACATAATGATTTCGGGGCTTCCCTGGTGGTGGTGGTTAAGAACCCACCTGCCAAAAAAAAAAAGAACCCGCCTGCCAATGCAGGGGACACGGGTGTGAGCCCTGGTCCGGGAAGATCCCACATGTCATGGAGCAACTAAGCCCATGCACTGCAACTACTGAGCCTGCGCTCTAGAGCCCGCGAGCCACAACTACTGGAGCCTGCATGCCTAGAGCCCGTGCTCCGCAACAAGAGAAGCCTCCACGATGAGAAGCCTGTGCACCGCAACAAAGAGTAGACCCTGCTCATCACAACTAGAGAAAGCCCGCACAGCAATGAAGACCCAACGCAGCCAAAAATAGATAAATTAAAAACAATAATAATCAAGGGAAGTTTATTGGTACTATTGGGATTTAAAAATTAATTTAAGGTCAATTAAGTCTCCAGATACTTGTTTAAAAAAAACCATAATGATCTCATTATTAGGTCAAAGGAGAGAAAAAAACATGATCATCTTCAGAGATGCTGATAAGGCAGGACTAAATTTAACATCTATTCTTTTTTTTTGCGGGGGCGGTTAGGGGGGAGTCCTAACCACTGAACCGCCAGGGAATTCCGAGTATCTATTCTTGATTAAAAACTCACAATAAAATAAGAATAATGACTTCCTTAAAACAATAAACTAGTTCTGGTTCAACCCAAAAGTCAGCAATATGCTTACTGGGAAAAAGCTAGAAGTTTTTCTACTGAAATGAGGAATGATATGAGCATGCCTGCTATTATTTAACATTGTTCTGATGGTAGCAGCCAATGCACTTAGACAAGAGGAAGAAATCACAGGTGTACAACTTGGAACAGAGGAAGTAAAATTAATACTATTTACAGATAACATACTTAGAAAACCCATGAGATTTAACTGAATAACAACTATAATTAGTAAACAAATTCAGTAAAATAGAATTTTTTTTAAAGCTTGTAACAATAAACTTTAAAAATGTATAAAATTACACGAAGAAAACTTTAAAACATTCCTAAGACCACAAGAGAGACTTGGAGAAACTGAAAAATCATACCATGTTCTTACATAAGAAGATACCATAACAATATTGAGTCTCCTTAAGTTACTTTATATGTTCAATGCGATCGCATTAATTACACTAACAGAATTTTTTCAGGGGGGTGAAGGGAAGAAGCGAGGTAGTTTTAAAGTCCATACAGAAAACCAAAATGTTTAAGCAGGCAAGAAATTTTGGATTAAAAAAATAACAAGAGGAGACTAGTCCTACCAGATTCTAAAACAGAGCCTCAAACTTAAACCAATGTGGTACTGTTACATGAATAATCAGACAGATCCCTGGGACAGAAGAGACAGAATAAATACATCCAAATACTCAACAGGAAATTAACAGGATGAAAGTGACATCCCAAATCAATGGGGACAAATAGATCATTTTATAAACTGGTTGCGACAAATGAGTAGCACATGGGAGAAAAGTTGGATCATACTCTGCTTATTTAGGACTAGGTTAAACTTCTGATGAATCAAAGATTTAAAGTAAAAAACTAAAATATAAAAGTACTAACTGATCTTCTTGATGCTGCCACAAAATCTAGGAACCATAAAAGGAAAGTTGGATAATTCTGACTACTTAAAATAAGTTCTATGACAAAAATAACCTTCAGCAGAGTCAAAAGACAAATGACAACCAGGAAACTCCTATTATGAGTTAATTTTCTGATTTATAAAGAGCTCCTGTAGAACTGGTAAGGAAAAGATCAACAACACACACAAAAAAAATAGGTAAAGCACAGAGACAAGCCAAGAAAAGGCAACACATGTGGCTAAATGTATGCAGAGCCACACAACCTGGTTTATAATATGAGAAATACAAATTTAAAATACCTACATACTATTTTTTTTTTTTTTTTTTTTTTTTTGGCTACACCACGCGGCTTGCAGGATCCTAGTTTCCTGACCAGGGATTGAACCCTTGCCCCCAACAGTGGAAGTGCAGAGCCCTAACCACTGGACCACCAGGGAAGTCCCACCTACATAGTATTTTTTACCATCAGATTTGTAAATACCCCAAAATATGATAGCACATTCTACAAGCAAGAGTTTAGGGACACATGCACCCTCATGAACCACAAGGGAGTGTATAAATTGGTATCATCTCTACAGAGGGTGATTTAGCAGTATCTCCCGAAATCACGAATCTACATATTCTTCCTCCCTACAATTCCATTTCTAGGAATTTATCCTATGATATACTTGCACATATGACAAACTGTGGCATGGTTTGTATAGCAAAAGACTGGAAACAAAAGTTCCTCAGCAGAGGGGCTTCCCTGGTGTTCCAGGGGTTAAGACTCTACACTCCCAACACAGGTGGCCTGGGTTCAATCCGTGGTTAGGGAACTAGATCCCGCATGTTGCAACTAAAGATTCTGCATGCCACAACGAACATCCCACGTGCCACAACTAAGACCCGGAGCAGACCAAAAAAAAAAAAAATTCCTCAGCAGAACACTGGTTAAAAAATAACTGGTTAAAAAATGGACAGTGGGGGACTTTCTTGGTGACAAAGTGGTTAAGAATCGGCCTGCCTGGTCCAGGAAGATCTCACATGCTGTGGAGCAACTAAGCCCGTGCGCCACAACTACTGAGCCTCCGCTCTACAGCCCGCAAGCTACAACTACTGAGCCTGTGTGCCACAACTACTGAAGCCCGCATGCCTAGAGCCTGTGCTCTGCAACAAGAGAAGCCACCGCAATGAGAAGCCTGCGCACCGCAACAAAGAGTAGTCCCCGCTTGCCACAACTAGAGAAAGCCCACATGCAGCAACAAAGACCCAACACAGCCATAAATAAATAAATAAATATGTGTGTGTATATATATATATATATAAAGGACAGTGGGATACTAGGCAGCCATTAAAAAAGAATTGAGTAAATCCTTTATGTACTGATACGGAAAGATCACCAAGACGTAAAGTAAAGAAAGCAAGGTACAGAAAGAAAAGTATGTATAACATGCTACCATTTAGGTTAAGTAGAGGTGGAAAAACAAACATTTGCATGTACTTGTATATACATACGATATCGTTGAAGAGGTATGCAAGACACTGCTCACTGTGGTTGCCTATGGGGTGGAGTGGTGGGTAGCTGGGAGCAGGATTGGGAAACTTTTCACTGTATATCCTTTTATATTTTAAAAATCTTCGGTAAATGTATTTCAGATTATAATAAAAGAAACGAAGCAAATAACGAAACAAAGTACCTAGGGAAAATTATGGCAAACACCTGGGCCAGAAATCTATAAACAAGCAAACAGTATTTAATAAGGGAAAAGGTAGATTGCATTTGATTTCTAGTAAAGAATAGATTATTGAACATGCGGCTTAAAAGCACTTAGAAAAAAATGATTGCTACTGAGGTTTCACTAAGATCAGGACATGAAAAAATTGACCTCATTTTCATGGTCTGATAAGGATACCAAGATTGGCATACTGGGAAATGCCATAGAAGGGGCTATCTTGATTACTTTAAGGTATGTGACCAACTCTTACAATACCTTATAGACAAGATAGAAAAATATGGGCTTCACATGCGAACAAACAAGCCTAGGTGCAAATTCGTGAACCAAAATTGACACAGAGCAAGCCTACAGGAACATACCACAACACTTGGTGCAAAGTCCTGACTGATGCACTAGTTTTGCTAGCAATCCAAAGTTAAGACAGAGGGGGGACTTCCCTGGTGGCACAACTGGTTAAGAGTCTGCGCTCCCGGGACTCCCTGGTGGCACAGTGGTTAAGAATCCACCTGCCAATGCAGGGGACACGGGTTCGAGCCCTGGTCCAGGAAGATCCCACATGCCGTGGAGCGGCTAAGCCCATGTGCCACAACTACTGAGCCTGCGCACCTAGAGCCCATGCCTGGCAACAAGAGAAGCCACCACAATGAGAAGCCCATGCACCGCAACAAAGATTAACCCCTGTTCACCGCAACTCGAGAAAGCCCTTGCACAGCAACAAAGACCCAATGCAGCCAAAAATAAATAAATAAATAAATAAATGTATTAATTTTTATTTAAAAAACAGTCTGCACTCCCAATGCAGGGGGCCTGGGTTCGATCCCTGGTCAGGGAACTAGATCCCACATGCGTGCCACAACTAAGAGTTCTCATGCCTCAACTAAGGAGCCCGCCTGCCGTAACTAAGACCTGGCACAACCAAATAAGTAAATAAATAAATATTTTTTTAAAAACCAGAAAAACAAAGTAAGACAGAGGGACTTCCCTGGTGGTCCAGTGATTAAGAATCCAGCTTCCAATGCAGGGGACTCAGGTTCAATCCCTGGTCGGGGAACTAAGATCTTACATGCTTTGGGGCAACTAAGCACTCCCGCCACAACAAAAGAGCCCTCATGCTGCAACTAAGACCCTATGCAGCCAAAAAAAAAAAAAAAAAAAAAAAAAATTAAAGTACCTTGGGTTTAAAAAAAAAAAAAAAAAGAGAGAGAAAGTATGTTTATCAAATTAGAAGATGATGTAAGGTTGGGGAAAAAAGGGCTGAATCGAAGTTCAAAAAAATGTTGAGAGGCAGGAACTAAGAAGAGCAATTGACACTATTAAGATAAAACTTAACAGAAACAAATACAAACCTTTGGTTTTTAAAACATTCGAACTGTACAAGTAAGTACAGGACAGTAAAGTCTTGGTTTATTAATAGTTATCAAGTATTTTTTTAATAAATAAATACATTTATTTATTATTTATTTATGTTTGGCTTCATTGGGTCCTCGTTGCTGTGCACGGGCTTTCTCTAGTTGTGGTGAGCAGGAGCTACTTTTCATTCCGGTGAGCAGGCTTCTCATTGCGGTGGCTTCCCTTGTTGCAGAGTGTGGGCTCTAGGCATGTAGGCTTCAATAGTTGCAGCACACGGGCCCAGCAGTTGTGGCTTGTAGGCTCAAGAGTGCAGGCTCAGTAGTTGTAGCGCATGGGCTTAGTTGCTTCACGGCATGTGGGATCTTCCTGGACCAGAGATCGAACCCGTGTCTCCTGCATTGGCAGGCAGATTCTTAACCACTGTGCAACCAGGGAAGTCCCATCAAGGAATTTTAAGTGACTGCAAACTCAATAGTGGCTTCAGAAAAAGCTGTTGAAATCTTAAGCTGAACTAACACTGTCCAAACCATCATTGTACTCTGTTTTGGACAGCTCTCATCTGGAGTGTTCTACGTTGTTCTGCCACCTCAAAGCTTAAAGAGGAAATGAGCAGAACTGTCAAGGATTTGAAAACCAGATCGTAAAAGGAATCTCAGGAATTCTGGCCCAAAAAGAATGATTTAAAGGGAAATGGCAGTTTATCTTCAAATAGCTTGAGAACTGTCACTCAGAAGAGACGTCATTAAACTTATTCTATGGAGATTCAGAGGTAGAACTAGGACCAATAGGAGGAAGTGACAGCAAGGGAAATGGTGGCTGGGTATAAGAAAAAACATTTGAACAGGAATTTAGCAGTGATGGACTAGGGCCAACTCATCAGACAGTGTGACCTATCTGAAGTGTTCAAGCAGAGGCTGAACCACTACTTCCCAAGGATGTGTGAGAGTCCGTCATCAGATAGAAAGTGAAATGAGATGTCTAAAATGCTGTGATTGGGCTTCCCTGGTGGTGCAGTGGTTGAGAATCCGCCTGCTAATGCAGGGGACATGGGTTCAGGCCCTGGTCCGGGAAGATCCCACATGCCGCGGAGCAACCAAGCCCGTGCACCACAACTGCTGAGCCTGCGCTCTGGAGCACACGAGCCACAACTACTGAAGCCCGTGTGCCAAGACTGCTGAAGCCTGAGCGCCTGGGGCCTGTGCTCCGTGGCAGTGAGAAGCCCTCGCACTACGGCGAGGAGTGGCCCCCACTCGCTTCAACTGGAGAGGGCCCGCACACAGCAACGGAAGACCCAATGCAGCCAATAAATAAATTAATTAATTTTTGAAAAAATGATGTGGTTTCAATCGAACAACTGGGACATGGGATTGAGGACTCGTAGAAGCTGGGAAAACGGACTGACAGACAGACATGTTTGTAAATCACACATCAATCAGGCCACTCTCTTTGTTCTATTCAGATCTAGATTAATAAATGAGTTTATCATCACTGTAGTCTTTCCTCAAGGGTCTGGCTCTCAGTTCCTACACTCCCTTCTCCTTCTCTTCCTCTCAGTTCCACCTACACTTCTAGGCTTGCGACAATGAACTACTAGTTGGTAAACTCCTGGGGCAGATATCTTCATTTTGGTGTCCACCTTATCATTGTTCTGATCACTGTACCAAAGTATTGTTCACTGCTCAGGGTGGGTGCTCAATACACGTTTGCTGAATTGCTTAACGAGAGTCAGAGAAGAACTGCAGAAATGGCACACGGCAGTCAGCTGCTCAACGAGGCGATGAAAAATCCAGTGCTATGTGCGTTTCTGAGCTCTGGCTCACCAGTAAGAGTCAGACCTTCCACCAGTATCCCCAGTTCTACCTTGGCTTACCATTACTGATTTCTGGGAGGTCAAACTTAGTGAAGTCCCACCACTGGAGCCGGTAGGTAGTATTGGCAATGTTACTGGCCACGGCAGACTGTCCATCACCAATCACTGCCCCTGGTGGGGGAGAAGACAAAGAAAGCACATTATAGTGTTTATCTATATGTTTCCATTGCAAACATGAGACAAAACTAGGATTAGTAGAAAAGGGAGAAAAGGAAGAATCACAACTAAGGCTGAAGAAAGCTGACAAGTCCTATCTGTCAAGTCTCTATCTCAGAGAAACCAGACATGTTTCTCAAGAACAATTCTACATGTAAATATAGTATAATACAATATAGTATAGTATAGTATAGTATAATATAAATCAGCCTCCCTTCCCATTATTACATAACATTTACTGAGTGCCAACAATGTGGCACGTACTGTATATATCCTATCTGGTAGGCTCACAATCTAAAGAGACAAATGGGTGTTCATAAAAATTCTGGGAAAGACACATGAAAAATGGTAGGACACCATTAACACAGAAAAGCATTCAGTCCCTGGACGTCTTTGTGGTGAGCAGCACCCTTTGGGAGAAAGCATCTCCTTTGTATATGACCTTCCTCCTAATAAAACATCTCAAAAGGAGGCTCCCCCAGGGAAGAGGCAGCCAGCATTCAGCTGATAGGATAGAGAGAGACAGCAAAGAACAAATGAGGTAATATTTGTTAATCTCTTCTGGACCTCTGGCATGTAACACAACAGAAATTTATGAGCCTAGCTTTTCCCCCTCAGAATATTTTTATTAAGGCAGTATTTTATAACTCCTGCCCTGCCCCACCCCAGGAGAACTTCCTTGAATCCAGATTCACTTGTAACATCTCACAGTTTAACTTTCCCTGAGACATACACTTCTGTATGACATTTTTTTCCTTGGTAACCAATTAAATAAAAAAGGGATTTTTTTAAAACAGGGTGACACTTTAATTTGCAGTTGTATTTCATTTTACTTGAACATGTCATCTCTTCCTCCTCCTCCTTCCGAGGTGCATTTCATACACACCCACCCTACTGATCAGACAGAGCCAAACCCTCTTGGGAGAATAGAACATTCTTATGTGCTACACAGCCTAAATGGTATTCTCTGCTGCAAATCAACTCTGACTGAGAAACTGAACTTGTTAGAGCTGACTAGCCTTGGAACAATGGACAGTTCTATACCCAGATTCTTCAGTATCACCATTTTCCTCCTCTGCATTTCACTGCAAGAGGGTCTTGTCTTTTTTTTTCCCCTCCTTTTAGAGCACTGCATTTATTGCTCTGCTACTCCTGGTGTTTCCCTGTTCTTTCCTCAGATGGTCAAGAGGTTGTTCAGAGAGAAAATGTCCTCCATATAAGCTATGAAATATGAGAAAAGTAGTCTTCTCACTCTTCCTCAGTTGCTTCAGGCCATTGCATGAGAAGACTCTTTTTTAACATTAGTTTACTGACAGAGTCCTTGTCCCTGTTTCAATTTGTTAAGAAAGGTACAAACAACTCATTCCCAAGATGATGATACTTCTAGATTAACATATCGTCAACATGGGCAGGACTGCCCCCATGGGGGTGAAAACTGTTCATGGTGGGGGAAAAATCTTAGAGAGTACAATCCCCAATCCCTGCCAAAGTACTGCAGTACATGAACAGATACACAGCATTATCTGTGATATTAAAATTTCATGGGAGAGGGGTGATTAGGGAAAAAGATGTCTAAAAAGGCTCCTTAGGAAGGTAATGATAAAATAAAGGTTGAGAAATACTGTTTTAGATAAACCAATACCATCCAAACAATACATTCTTTATAATCTTGCAGGTTCAAAGACATTGTTCAAAATGGTCATGATTTCTCTGAAGGCCTAAGAAAGACAGCATTTGAGGGTTCTGTCAATGACCCACTGACCTCAAATCCCTATTGAGGGGGCTTCCCTGGTGGCGCAGTCATTAAGAATCCGCCTGCCATTGCAGGGAACACAGGTTCAAGTCCTGGCCTGGGAAGATCCCACATGTCATGGAGCAACTAAGCCCGTGCACCACAACTGCTGAGCCTGTGCTCTAGAGCCCGTGAGCCACAACTACTGAGCCCACGTGCCACAACTACTGAAGCCCACACGCCTAGAGCCCGTGCTCCACAACAAGAGAAGCCACCACAATGACAAGCCCACACACCGCAACAAAGAGTAGCCGCCGCTCGCCGCAACTAGAAAGCCGGTGCACAGCAACGAAGACCCAACGCAGAAAAAAAAAAAAAAAAAATCCCTATTGAGGGCCCTGTGGCATATCACTTAAATGAGGTAAATATATGCCTTTGCTTAAACTTTACAGAAAATTCTGTAATAATGATATCTGACTTGGGAAATTTTGCTGAACCTCTGGGTCATGAGGAGGGTAAGCTACCTATAGGACTTTCTTTTTGTAAATAAATAAATAAATTTATTTATTTATCCATCTATCCATCTATCTATCTATTTATTGCTGTGTTGGGTCTTGGTTGCTGCACGAGGGCTTTCTCTAGTTGTGGCGAGTGGGGGCTACTCTTCGTTGCGGTGTGCGGGCTTCTCATTGTGGTGGCTTCTCTTGTTGCAGAGGATGGGCTCTAGGTGCACGGACTTCAGTAGTCGCAGCACGCGGGCTCAGCAGTTGTGGCTCGTGGGCTGAAGAGCACAGGCTCAAGCAGTTGTGGCACACAGGCTTAGTTGCTCCGCAGCATGTGGGATCTTCCTGGACCAGGGATCGAACCCATGTCCCCTGTATTGGCAAGTGGATTCTTAACCACTGCGCCACCAGGGAAGTTCCCCTATAGGACTTCCTTAATAGAAACTTTCTTGAGTTTTCTAGGCCTCCTTGATAATGAAAATAACTTTTTAAATTCCAAGGTCCACTACTCAGGAAAGAATTATTCAGTTTTATTTGGAACCAGGCTCAATTCCATTGAGTTTATGAATTGTTCCTCTGGCTTGCTTATCTTTATCTAGATGGTTGATATCAACCTCTGACCACCAGTCTCTCTCAAATGATTTTAGTTCCTTATAATTTCCTCCAACTTTTAACAGAAAAGCATATAACCCAAAATGGAAGAAGGCAAGTTGATTTTCTTAGTATATGATGAAAGAAATGCTAGTTCCTAAGACAGGATACGAAAAAAATTGAAAAAACAAACCCCATATCGTAGGAGCTTAAAATCTGGGGGAGAGGACGAGAGTTACAAACAGGAAAACAGTTAAGGAAAATACCAGATGCTTTAAGAGCACTGTGGATATATCTGCAACTGGAACAGAAATGACTGAGGCTCCAACTCACAGCTCCAGAAGCATCCTGTATATCCATGCCTCAGGAAACGTCTTCTGGAAAACAGCTGCGCAATAAAATAATCATGTATGGTTGTACTGTGTGGAAGAGACTAGGGAGGTATTCTCTGCCAGTGGTGCCAGAGTGTTAAGGAGGAATGGGGCCTGGCAGCAGGAAGAGTTGATTTTCAGTGCCACGTAAACATAGATTAGGGAGCTAAAGATGCCAGCAACAGATTAGAGTATTGTCACCAGGTTCTCTTCTGTAAGAGCTGCAGGCCAACTGAGCCCGTCTCTCAAGAAACATCAGGAAGAAAAAGTAGCACCCTATTAAAAAAAAAGCCCAACCATTTAACAGGCCTCTGGCTGCTAAGCTCAAGGTACAGGAAATGTGCCAGAATGAATTAATGGACTGACCCACAAAGTATTTACATAGGAGGCACTTAGCCTTGGAAACCAAATCCTGACAGAATGCTGAGGGATTTCTGAGGGATCAAGGTTTTCTCAGTAATAACAGAATGGAACAAGCTAGACTCAGGGTTTCTCAACCTCCACTATTGATATTTTGGGTCAGATAATTCTTTGTTTAGGGGGTAGGGGGGGTCTTGTGCACTGTAGGATGTTTAGCAGTACCCCTGGCCTCTTCCCACTAGATGCCAGTAGTCACCCAGTTGTGACCACCAAAAATGTATCCAGACATTGTCAAATGTTCCCTGGGGATCAAAATCATTCCTGGTTGGGAAACTCCAAGTTAGATAAATACAGCCTACATTTTACTCCAAGATAGGTGCTCTTAGGAAGCACTACTACTGGAATGCTTGCTGCTAAAGGCACCAAAACTGTTGGAGATACTGATTTTGGAGAGAAACCAATAAAAGGCACAGCATTATACAAATATTCCTTTAGCAAACTTCCAGTTTTCCATTTCTGCCATGGATTAGAGTTTGGCTTGAACTGGGATCTCATGTGTCTGTTTTTAACATTGTTTCTGAGAATACGGGCTTCAGAATCAGATGGACCCGATTTTGACTCTTCCTGCTAGTACCTATATTAGTATCATTCTGTGTAAATCAATCTCTCTGAACCTCAGTTTCCTTATCTGTAAAAAGATAATAAAAATTCTTTCAACTTATAGGGCTATTTGGAAAACTTACTGAAATAATAAATGTAAAGTGATGGCAAATAGTAAGTGTCTAATAAATGACCATTAAAATTATTTAATCATTTACTCCAATCTCTGTATGCTTCTCCTCTATAGGTATAGCTCTGGAGTCAACAGCTCATAGACAGAGGTTCTTTTGTAGGAGACTGGCCCAAATAATGTGCCAGGACCAAGGAAGAGAAGCACTTCATTTCAGAATTAAGAGCAAATGCATAGGACCCAGACTCCTTAGTAATGTTCTCCTTGAAAAACAGCTTAGGCCAAGATAGACCACATTCTGGTCCACAAAACACACTGTAACAAATTTAAAAGAACTGAAATCATACAAAGTATGCTGTCAGAACACAAGGAAATTAAACTAGAAATCAGTAACAGAAAGATAACTGGAAAAATCCCTAAATACTTAGAGATTAAGCAACACACTTTAAGTAACACATGGCTCAAAGAAGACATTGCAAGAGAAATTTTAAAATATATTTTTTTCTTTCTTTCTTTTATTTTTTTGCGGTACGCGGGCCCCTCACTGTTGTGGCCTCTCCTGTTGCGGAGCACAGGCTCCGGACGCGCAGGCTCAGCGGCCATGGCTCACGGGCCCAGCTGCTCCGCGGCATGTGGGATCCTCCCAGACCGGGGCACGAACCCGTGTCCCCTGAATCGGCAGGCGGACTCCCAACCACTGCGCCACTAGGGAAGCCCTAAAATATTTTTAACTAAATGAAAATACAACTAATTAAAATTTGTGGGATGTAGCGAAAGCAGCGTTTAGACGGAATGTTACTGCTTTGAATGCACATACTAGAAAAGAAGAAAGATCTAAATAAAATCAATAATTTAAACTTCCACTTTAGGAAACAAGAAAAAGAAGAACAAATTAAATCCAAAGTAAGCAGAAGAAAAGAAATAATCAAAATTAGAGCAGAAATCAGTGAGACTGAAAACAGGAAATCAACAGAGGAAAAAAAAAAAAAATCAATGAAATCAAAAGCTGGTTCTTTGAAAAGACCAATAAAATCAATAAACCTTTAGCCAGGCTAACAAAGAAAAAAAAGAGGGAAGATACAAATTATTAATACCAGAAATGAAAGACAAGCTATCACTACTGATCCTATGGACACTAAAAGGATAGTAAAGGACTATTATGAACAACTCAAGGCCCACAAGTTTGATAAGCTAGGTGAAATGGACCAATTCCTTGAAAGACACAGACTACCAAAATTGACACAAGAAGAAACAGATGATCTGAATAGGCCTATATCTATTACACTGAATCAATCATTAAAAACCTCTTAAGACAGAAAGTGCCAGGCCCAGGTGGGTTCACTGGTAAATTCTACCAAACACCTAAGGAAGAAATTACACCAAATCTCCATAATCTCTTCAAGAAAACAGAAGTGGGACTGCTTCTGAGGCCAGCACTACCCTGATACCAAAACTGGACAAAAACATTGAAGAAAGGAAAACTACAGTCTAATATCTTTTATGAACACAGAAGTAAAAATGCTCAACAAAATGCTGGCAAATCGAATACAATAATGTATAAAAAAAAAGTTACACACTATGACCAAATGGGGATTTATTCCAGTAGGCAAGGCTGGTTAAACATTTCAAAATCAGTTAATAATATGATACATCACATCAACAGGATAAAGAAGAAAAATCATATGATCATATCAATAGATACAGAAAAGGCACCTGACAAACTCTAAAACCTAGTTTTGATAAAAACTATCATCAAACTGGGAAGAGTGGGGAACTTCTCAAGTTGATAAACAATGTCTACAAAAAACCCATAGCTACATTTAAAGGTGAGAAACGACAGTTGACCCTAGAAAAACATATATGTTTGAACGATGTGGGTCCATTAACATGCAGATTTTTTTCAATAAATACGTATACAGTACTACATGATCTGCAGTTGGCTGAATCCAGGGTGTGGAACAGCAGATATGGAGGGCTGACTGTACAGTTATACATGGATTTTCAACTGTGCGGGAGCCAGAGTCCCTTTCTCCCCACATTGTTCAAGGGTTAACTGTATATGCTTTCCCCCTAAGACTGGGAACAAGCAAGGATGTCTCCTCTCCTCTCACCACTCCTCTTCAACACTGTACTGGAAGCCTACTTAATGCAATAAGACAAGAAAAGTAAGTAAGAGGTATACAGATCGGAGAAGAAGAAATAAAACTTTCGTTGTTCACAGATACCATAACTGTTTATGTAGAAAATCCCAAAGAATAAAACAACAAACAAGCAAAAAGCAAAACCTCCTGGAACTGTTAAGTGATTATATTAAGTTGCAAGATAGAAGTCAACTGCTTTCCTATATGCCAGCAATGAATAAATGGAATTGGAATTTGAAGTTTAAATATAATATCATTTATATTAGCACCCAAAAAAAGGAAAACCTTAAGTATAAATCTAACAAAACATGTACAAGATCTATCTGATGAAACAAATCACAAAAGATCTGAAAAAATATTGGAGAGATATTCCATGTTCATGGATAGGAATATTTAGCACTGTTAAGATGTCAATTCTTCCCAACTGGATCTATAGATTCAATGCAATCCCAGTCAAAATCCTAGAACATTACTTTGTGAATATCAAAAAACTGATTCTAAAGTTTATCTGGAAAGGCAAAAGATCCAGAATAGCCAACGCAATATGCAAAGAAAGAACAAATTTGGAGGACACTATCTGACGTCAAGGCTTACTATAAAGCTACAGTCATCAAGATAGTGTGGCATTGGTGAAAGAATATGTCTACTCTAGATCTATGTCTAGACCTAGTCTTGATCTATGTCTAGACCAATGGAACAGAAAAAAGAGATCAGAAATAAACCCACACAAATATAGTAAACTGATCTTTGACAAAGGAGCAAAGGCAATTCAATAGAGAATTGAATCTCTTCAAAAACAGTACTGAAACAACTGGATATCCATATACAAAACTATAAAATAAACCTAGACACAAACCTTACACTTTTCAAAAAATTAACTCAAATTGGATAGACCTAGACGTAAAACACAAAACTCTAACTCCTAGGAGATAATATAAGAGATAATCTAGGTGACCTTGGGCTTGGCAAAGACTTTTAAGATACAACACCAAAAGTACAATCCATGAAAAGAAAAAATTGACAAATTTTACTTCATTAAAATTAAAAACTTTTGCTCTGTGAAAGACACTGTTAAAAAGAATGAAGAGACAACAGTCTGGCAGAAAATCTTTGCAAAACACTTAACTGATAAAGGACTGGTATCCAAAATACACAAAGAACTCTTAAAACTCAACAATAACAAAAAACCCAATTAAAAAATGGGCAAAGGATCTAAACAGACACCTCACCAAAGAAGATATACAGATGGCACATAAGCATACGAAAAGATGCTCAACATCATTCCTCATCAGGGAACTGCAAATTAAAACAACAAAGAGAAACCACTACACAGATTGTCACAATCGCTGAAATCCAAAACACTGATAACACCAAATGCGGAACAGGATGTGAAACAACAGGAACTCCCATTCCTTGCTGGTGGGAATGCAAAATGGTACAGCCACTTTGGAAGACAGTTTGGCAGTTTCTTGCAAAACTAAACATACTCTTACCATATGATCCAGCAATCATGCTCCTTGGTATTTACACAAATGAGTTGAAAGCATTATGTCCACACAAAACCTACACAGAGATGTTTATAGCAACTTTATTTGTAACTGCCAAACCTTAAAAGCAACCAAGATGTCCTTTAATAGGAGAATGGATAAGTAAACTGTGGTACATCCATACAATGGAATATTATTCAGTTCTAAAAAGAAATGAGCTATCAAGCCATGAAAAAACATGGAAGAAATTTAAGTATATATTATTAAGTGAAAAAAGCAAAAAGCTATATATTGTATGATTCTAAACTATATGTCATTCTGGAAAAGCCAAAACTGTGGACACAGTAAAGATCAGTGGTTGCCAGGAGTTTGGGGGGAGAGAGGAATGTACAGGTGGAGCACAAGGAGACTTTTTTTGTCGTAGTGATACTATTTTGTACGGTACTATAATGGTGGATCATGTCACCATATTTTTGGCAAAACCCACAGAATTTACAACAATAACAGTGAACCCTAATGTAAACTATGGACTTTGGGTGATAGTGATGTTTCAAGGTTGGTTCATGAATTATAACAAATGTATCACTCTGGGGCAGGATGCTGATGATGGGGGAGGCTATGGGTGTGTGGGGAAGGAGGAAGGTATATGGGAGCTGTCTGTACTTTCAACTTAATTTTTCTGTAAACCTAAAACTGCTCTAAAAAAAAGTCTATTAATTTAAAAAGAGAGAGAGAGAGAGAGCCCAAGACTCTCATTCATGTTCTAGGAAATGGTGGAAAGAGCGGCTGTCCATAAGCATACTGTTAGTCATAGCAGTTCACTTTCTACCTCACAACCACAGAGTTCTTCTTCTGGAGCCTCAGAGCAAAAGAGTAAATGAAGATTATTCTGACGAAAGACAAAATGAAAGGGAAAAGAAACTTGAATCCAGTGATCCTGGCCAACCATCAGAAAACAACCATGGAGGGCTTCCCTGGTGGCACAGCAGTTAAGAATCCGCCTACCAATACAGGACACGGGTTCAAGCCCTGGGCCAGGAAGATCCCACATGCCGCAGAGCAACTAAACCCGTGCACCACAACTACTGAGCCTGTGTTCTACAGCCCGCGAGCCACAACTACTGAGCACATGTGCCACAACTACTGAAGCCTGCACGCCTAGAGCCCGTGCTCCGCAACAAAGAGAAGCCAGCACGATGAGAAGCCCACGCACCACAACAAAGAGTAGCCTCCACTCACTGCAACTAGAGAAAGTCCGCACACAGCAACGAAGACCCAGTGCAGCCAAAAATAAATAAATTTATATTAAAAACAAAAAACCTTCTCTTCTTTAAAAAAAAAAAGAAAGAAAGAAAAAGAAAACAACCATGGCAAAAACCAAACTGCTAAGTCTCATTCTCTGAGTCCTGTGTTCAAATTGCAGGCTGGGGCTTCCCTGGTGGCGCAGTGGTTGAGAGCCCGCCTGCAGATGCAGGGGACATGGGTTCATGCCCCGGTCCGGGAAGATCCCACATGCCACGGAGCGGTTGGGCCCGTGAGCCATGGCCGCTGAGCCTGCGCGTCCGGAGCCTGTGCTCCGCAGCGGGAGAGGCCACAGCAGTGAGAGGCCCGTGAACCGCAAAAAAAAAAAAAAAAAAAAATTGCAGGCTGGAAGCCTTGGGAATGTGTCTAGGGATAAAATTTTAATAGTCATGACAGTCACATGGTAGGTGAGCTCTACCAAGTCTGCATACATCTTTCTACCTCTGCTTCTCTCAGACTCTTCCCTCCTGTTCCTTGGAAAGGAGAATCAGGGACCCTTTTTTCCAAAAGAGCTTTTTAGGCTCTCTCCAAGATCTGTTCTAGGAGCAGGGATATGAAGAGTATGATTCAACAGTACAGTGAAAATATGCAACAATAGGAATCATTAGCAAATCTATCAGAAAAGCTAATTCGGGAGGTTAAAGAAGGGCAAGTTACAAAGAAGGAAGTGATTAAATTATATCTCAGTCCTATAAAATTGATGCATTTGAGGCGGCCTAATTCAGAACAGCCGTCTGACTGTGCTGCTGCTGGGAAGACAGAATAAGAATGGGGCTGGGGGCTAAAACACGCCATCAGCCGAGAAACACAGTTACTCTTCTTCTGCTTGGTTGTGATATGAAGCCAAGAACCAGCTTGCTAATTTAATTGGTCAGTAGAACTGAAACTAGAAACCCCAAGGCAGATCCAACTGAAGAACTAAGCAACTTTTCAAAATTCTTCTTAGAGAGCCAGCCACAAAAGACCACATATTATATGATTCCATTTACATGAAATGTCTAGAATAGGCAAAGCAACAGTCAAAAAGTAGATCAGAAATTGCCTAGGGCTGGAGTGGGCAGGGGAAGTGGAGGGGGGAGGGGGAAGTGACTGCTAATGGGCATGGGGTTTTTTACAAGGTGATAAAAATGTTCTGAAATACACAGATAGTGGCAATGATTGCACAACTCTGTGAATATACTAAACACCACTGAATTGTACACTTAAAATAGGTGAACTATACAGTATGTGAACTACATCTCAATAATGCTATTATTTAAAAACAGTATTCAATATAACTTTTGTTCCATTTATGAAGTAAAATATGGCAATTCCACTTTTGGTATCCCTTCACACTTCTTTAATAATTTAAGAGTATTGGTGAGCATCTTTTTGTTCCGTATTTGTTTACTGGCTCATTTTATTTCTTTTACTGTGCACTGCTTACCCGCACCTTTTGTGTATTTTTATGTTTGGGTATTTTAAAGTTTTTTTGTTTTTTTTATAGATTGTCTGAGTTCTTTGTAAATAATAAATTGGTTTCTGTCCATGAAAAATAATTCTTAGAACAATACAACACAGGATTATTTGGACATAAAAAGCATTCTTCATAAGTATATATTGAATGGCATCCTAGGAAGAACATTTATTCCTCTTTCCAGAAAGCTTTATTTAAATGCAGTCTTTAGGAACTTCCCTGGTGGATCAGTGGTTAAGAATCTGCCTGCCAATGCAGGGGACACAGGTTTGAGCCCTGGTCCAGGAAGATCCCACATGCCGCGGAGCAACTAAGCCTGTGCACCACAACTATTGAGCCCACGCACCTAGAGCCTCTGCTCTGCAACAAGAGAAGCCACCGCAACGAAGAGTAGCCCCCACTCGCCACAACCAGAGAAAGCCCACACAGCAATGAAGACCCAATGCAGCCAAAAATAAATAAATATATTTTTTAAAAAATGCAGTCTTTAAATCTGTTCCATGAAGGAGTATATAACTAAGCATGTTGTAACTCTCACTTTATCACCTTATCACCAATTTAAAAAGTCTCATCCAAGATCATAGTCAACTATTCTATAGCCTGGGGACCTGGAAAGAGTTCCTGGTGGCAAATAACAAGACTTCCTCCAAGGGTAGATGTTTCTCTTAGTTCTCATTTATGGTTTTGACATTGAGGAAAATGACCAAACTATATGTAGTTTGTTTAAAAATAACAGCTTTATTATGATATAATTCACATATCATATAATTTACCTAATTAAAGCATATAATTTAAGGGGTTTTAGTATATCTCACAATTGTGCAACCATTATCAAAATCAAATTTACAACAACCGTCACTGCTACCTAATTTCAGGACATTTTCATCATTCCCTAGCTTCCAAAATACCTTACCCATTAGCAGCTACTCCCCTCCCCTCTGCCCCACTCCCTCCCTTGCCCTAAGCAAGGGAAGAGATTAGTGAATCTATTTTCTGTCTGTATAATTTTTGCCTCTCTTGGACATTTCATATGAATGGAATCATACAGTAAGTGGCTGTTTGTGTCTGGCTTCTTTCACTTAGCATAATTTTTTCAAAGTTCATCCATGTTTTAGCATTTATCAGTACTTCATTCCTTTTTATGGTCGAATAATGTTCCACTGTATGTTTTTATAACTGAACCACAGGTTCACATGAGATTAAGATAATAGTTTTTATTTATAGAAAACACACTGCATGGAACCTAGCAATCATAAAAGTGTTGAGGGAAACAGATTTATGTCCTTCCAAAGGAAGGAAAAAGTAGGCTTTCAAAGATCAATTCTGGGGTCTTTGCTGGTGGCGCAGCGGTTAAGAATCCGCCTGCCAATGCAGGGGACACGGGTTCAAGCCCTGGTCCTGGAAGATTCCACATGCCGCGGAGCAACTAAGCCCGTGTGCCACAACTACTGAGCCTGTGCTCTAGAGCCCGTGAGCCACAACTACTGAGCCCACGTGCCACAACTACTGAAGCCCACATGAAGCCACCGCAATGAGAAGCCCGCCCGCTGCAACAAAGAGCAGCCCCTGCTCACCGCAACTAGAAGAAAGCCCACGCGAAGCAATGAAAACTCAACGCAGCCAAAAATAAATTTTAAAAAAACAAAACAAAACAATTCTGAATATATCACCTATAGCTGAAGCGAGTCTTTGTTTTTTTCTGAGGCTAAAATAAAAGAGGAGTATTAGGGGACATCATTTTCTGTAAAAACACAAAAATAAAACCCCACTACTCTGTTCTCTGTATCTACATGTTTGGTTTGGTTTGGTTTGTTCACTTATTTTTGTTTTATTTTTTATATTCCACACATGAGACTTATATAATGTTATAAACCAATGTTACCTCAATAAAAAATAAATTAAAACAAAAAAAGACCCCCCAAAATATCATATGGGTGACTATAATTATGACATAGGAAATATTCTCAGTAAGGTATGTGGTCTATCAGACTTAGGCTGTTTAATAACTGTTCTAACTGGTCACTGAAACTGATGTTGAGATCAACCATTATACAGTAAAGGTCCGAAATATATATATGTGTGTGTGTGTGTTTATATATATATATATATATATACACACACACACACATATATATAAAATTTTCCCCTCCCCCAGCTTCACTGTGCAGCTTGCAGGAACCTGCGCCCTCGGCAGTGAAAGTGTGGAGCTCTAACCACTGGACCACCAGAGAATTCCCAGGTCCGAAACATATTTAACATAAATTAAAGGGTAAGTATTTTGTAGATACAGATGTCATTGACTATATGTGTCCCTTTTTGGTGGGGGGGCCGCACCCTGCAGCTTGTGGGGTTTTTAGCTCCCCAACCAGGGATCGAATCTGGGCCCTAGGCAGTGAGAGCATGGAGTCCTAACCACTGGACCGCCAGAGAATTCCTGACTATACGTGCTCTTAGCAGGAATTGGGTCCCTAAACCAACATAATTTTATTGTCCAGTAAACTCCTAAAGGCTCTAAAGCTCCTGCTCATAAAAACAAGGGTAGCATTAGTCCACATACAAATCATGAACTTTAGGAGCAGACCCAAGAAAGATATTGTTGAGGTCAAAGGCATTAGATGAGGCCAACAAAATAATAAATTATATAGCCTGTGAACTCAACAAGGATATTAGTAAGGCCTGGAATACAGATACTGTGCAAGGAAGGGGAAAGAAACAGCTATGAAAGATTTCTACGCATCACAGTGTCATCGAAATTTTTCTCAAAACAACAATTCAAACCAGGATTATGTGGCCATAGCAGAGTAAGCTTTGTAACAGGCCAAGAGGAGGAAGAGAAATTAACCTGATGGTCATTAGGGCCAGAGCAGTGGATAGAGCCTTCCTATCTGGAGTAAGTAGTACACAGAATCTGATATTAGCTTTTCTAAAAATTGTGGCAAAAAGCACATAACATAAAATTTACCATCTAAGCCATTTTTAAGTGTACAGTTAGTTACAGTTACAGTTCAGTAGTGTTAAGTATATTCACATTGTTGTGAAACAGAACTTTTTCATCTTACACTTACAAACCTGAACCTCTATACCCGTTAAACAACTTCCCTTTTCACTCTCCCCTCAGACCACAATTCTTTCTGTTTCTATGAATCTGACTACTTTAGATACCTCATATAAGTGGAAACACGTACGTAGTATTGGCATTCGTTTTTAATGTGTCTTAAAAGAGAGAATGCACAGTGCTTCCCTGGTGGTGCAGTGGTTAAGAATCTGCCTGCCAATGCAGGGGAGATGGGTTCAAGCCCTGGTCCGGGAAGATCCCACATGCCGCAGAGCAACTAAGCTCGTGTGCCACACTACTGAGCCTGAGCTCTAGAGCCCGCGCGCCACAATTACTGAAGCTCATATGCCACAACTACTGAAGCCCGTGCGCCTAGAGCCCGTGCTCCGCAACGAGAAGCCACCGCAATGAGAAGCCCGCGCACCACAACGAAGAGTAGCCCCCACTCGCTGCAACTAGAGAAAGTCTGCACGCAGCAACGAAGATCCAATGCAGCCAAAAAAAAAAAAAAACCAAAAAGAAGTAAAATAAATAAATTTATATAAAAAAAAGAATGCACAACTAGATAGCGCACACATAAAGTCATTCACACAGACATGGTGTGAAATCAGTCATATTCAAACCTACAGGTGGTCCTTAGGTCTGATGGGAGAATGTAACTTCTAGGCCTGGCATGGTCATTTCCCCTTAAAAAGCCATTCCAAAAAAAAAAAAAAAAAGTCATTCAAAGAGGTCAAACAGAGCACAGGGCTCATGCCAATAGACCTAGAAAGCTCCAGAAAGTCCAAAGGTGGTGGGGCTGCCACAAGACTACTTTGCTTCCCAATTCAGAGATCGTCAATGATTACATCACGGTGCCTTGATGGTACCAGTGTCAGCAGGAGTTCAGCAAAGCATCACCAGCCTAAAGCAAAGGAGTAAGCTGCTCTTCACTGGGTCCTCACTCCTTCCTCCTATCACACTAAAACCCAGGATTAATCTTGACTGTTGGCAGGGTGACTGGTACCTGCTAGCTCTCTGAAGTCAAGCTAAGATGCTCCTGCGTGGGTAGATGAAGACGCTGAGGCCTGTTTTCATCACCCATTCTGTAGACCTCCCCTTCTTCGATATGTATGTCCTAATGAAGCAATTATCTACACTTACACTAATGATGTAATTGGGACAAGTAATTATGAAAGCAGAACATCCATTTTCAAAGAAATGAATAACATTACCTTTCTTCCACAAACATTATTTAAGACAAACACAAATAAGCTCACAAGAACACATGCTACCGAAACATATTTGGGAACAGCATTCCAAACCCCAATGTGTTCAGGAGAAACGGAGAAAAAAAAAGCCCAACACCCCCAAAACAAAAACAAAAAACCTTGCGTTGGACTCCCACCAGGCAGGGATTTCCTCAAAGCCTCTACTTCTGACTGAAGACATGCAGGTGGATGAGAGTATTAAGAATTACTCTACCTCCACTTCAACATCCCCCACAACCTGGCATTTCCTATATTTAGGTCCTAGCAACCTCTGCTGCTGGAAGGACACTGGCTTAGGCAGGTCCCCGAGTGAAGCCAGGAAAGGAGTCCGGAAAGCTGTCATCATCTCACCGTAGCACAACGGGGCTGCTTACAGTGGGTGCCTGAGCAGCAGACGGATGGGCAGAGATGGGGTGGGGGGAGGCGGGGAAAAGTACTGAGGGAGATAAGAGGTGCGAGAGAAAGATAAAGAGAGTGACTGACCAACTCAAACACTGAAGAGCTCTCACCAATCACCTGTCTTAGATTGCTGAGGCTCCTGCGGCTTTTATTGTTTGGTGGAAGCACAAGTGAGAAGAATTGGACCAGAGGGTCTTGGGCTTGTCAGCAGCAGGAGGGAAACGACCTTTACTGCTGCAAAGAGGATGCAAATTTCAAAAGCCTAAAATCTGCAATGAAGGGAAATGGAAATGTGCTGAACGTGGGTTTGACTGGCAGCTTTCCTCATCTGCCGATCACAGGGTAATAAACACTGGGAGATGGCAGAAATGAAGACAAATGCTTTCAGCAGCACCATTCCCCACCCGCCCCTCCTCTTACGCCCCCACTCAGCACATGACAAGAGAGTTAAAGCAAGAAAATAAATCAGCTTCTCAACCAACTCTTTTGTTAAAACTTTCCTTACAGGCCACCTACACGTGAATTATTGCTCTATGAGCCTACATTCTCATTAGGAGGCCCAGTTTGTAAAGGGTGAAAAGCTCCTGTCAAATCACACCTGTACATTACGGGGTACAGCATTACTGGGCTGAGTCAGTTGGGGCCAGCATATAAGAAAGAGGCCACAGGCTGCTCCCAGAGGGGAAGGCACAGAGGCCCCAAGCCTGTGAGACTCTAACTCAAGCATGGCTCACTCAGTTTAGAGGAGACTCTCGAGCTCCAAGGACAGCATGGTGTCACTTCACTGCAATCACTGCCACATTACCATTTACCCAGGGACAGAAAGGCTGAGTAAGCTCTGAGGGCCAACAAAGAAGACCCTTGGGCTTGGAGGGCAAAGGTGAAGTCAGATCACAAAGTGGATACAGAATACAATACTCGGTCTTGACTGCCAACTTCACATTCACTTTGGAGTGAAGGAAACATCTATAAGGTCGAGGATCATATGGGTTTCCTGCAAGTTAGTGCAAGGGAAATATTGCATATTTTAGGACTTGCGACATTGAGATAAAGCATCCAGCTGACTTAGTTTTTGTAAAGGGACTAGGGTTTTTTGAGTAAGGTCAAAAGGTTAGTAATTCCTAATCCATGTGGTGGCAGCTGCTTAAAGGAAGATGGTTGAGCATTTTGTAAAAACTACATCCTGATTACGCTAAAAGTGAGCCTGATAAAAATCTTAGTAACTAGATCCTTTAAGATACTCAAAAAGACATTCTGTCCTATTGGCCCAGTCTGGCTGTTTTTTTCCAGATCAGAGGTGGAAAAAAGATTCTAGACCTTTGTTCTAAAGTGCAGGCACAGGGGCTTCCCTGGTGGCACAGTTGTTGGGGGTCCGCCTGCCGATGCAGGGGACACGGGTTCGTGCCCCGGTCCGGGAGGATCCCGCGTGCCGTGGAGTGGCTGGGCCCGTGGGCCATGGCCGCTGAGCCTGCGCATCCGGAGCCTGTGCTCCGCAGCGGGAGAGGCCACAGCAGTGAGAGGCCCGCGTACCGCAAAAAAAAAAAAAAAAAAAGAGTAAAGTGCAGGCACCAACTGGTGGAAAGTCTGGAGCAAAAATAAGTGGGAGAGACCTTGGTAAATGGGCCTGTTTCAAACCACAAACTGCTCGGAAACGTGAGTAGTCCCCAGAGCCAGGCATGTGCTCTGGGATCCTGGGAGAACAACACTTGTCACATAAAGATAGCTAATTTGAAATAGCTCCTAATTAAAATCCACTGTTCAGACATTAATATCAGGCACAAAGTGGAAAAGCATTATTAACAAGCCCCATATTGAGATACTGCTCAGAAGGATGCACCTAGAAGCTAGACAACAATCTGGATAAAATCTAAATAAAATCTCACCTCCTTCTGGAAGCTTTTCAGAATTAGGGAGAAATCCCTCCCCACACAGCATTAGCCATTTTCATAACACAAAACATTTGTCATCTTGTAGGTTACCTGTATATAAAGTCTGCAATGAGTTCAAGTGTTTATATCTCTGTGTACACCTAGCCATCAATTTTCAGTTGATACTGCCTGGTCTCTTTCTTCTTTAAGATAGTGAACTCCTTGAGAGAAGAGGGTCAACTTTTCACTTAAATTTTAAATATTGTACAGTCGCAGAACTTAGAATTTTGCCATTCATACAGTTACAAAGGGTGAGGAGCACCAATGGGAGCTGCAAGGAAGGTCACTGCTAGCCTTATGAACTGTCCTTCCACAAGTGAGAAGACATGCCCTAGACAGTCCTTACTATCTATATCTATTATAGGGACAGGCTGAATTATAAAGAACCAAATCATATGTTAATTTTCAGTCCAGTATATACATCCAGGAATGGGACTAAGCAATTACAGTTTGCAAAAAGAGCATGTCTTTAATTATAAATAAACTGAAACATCCATCGAGAAAAAAACAGCTTAACAAACTATGGTCAATTATACTATGGAACACCATTCAGCCATCCAAGAGAATAAAGTAGATCTGTATGTACCGACACAGAAAGATGTCCTTGATATATTGTTCTGTATGATCCCATCTCTATAAAAAAACAAAATGAAGAAAAAAATAGGTATATAAATATATATGTGTGTGATGAGGCATAGAGAAAAATTTGGAAAGATATACTCCAAAGATGGTGAACTCCTTGAGAGAAAGGGGTCAACTTTATACTTAAATTTTAAATACTGTACAGTCGCAGGACTTAGAATTCCCTTTGGGGAATGGGACTGAGGATAAGAGTGGTGGGGAGAGACTTAAGCATTTTACAGTACATATTTTGATATTAGCTGAATTACAGTGGACCTGTTTGGTTTTTGGGTTTGTTTTTTTTTTGCGGTATGCAGGTCTCTCACTGTTGTGGCCTCTCCCGTTGCGGAGCACAGGCTCCGGACGCACAGGCTCAGCGGCCATGGCTCACGGGTCCAGCCGCTCCGCGGCATGTGGGATCCTCCGGGACTAGGGCATGAACCCACGTCCATGCATCGGCAGGCGGACTCCCAACCACTGCGCCACCAGGGAAGCCCAGTTTTGGGGTTTTTTAAAACAAGATTTAAAAGGGAAAACAGGAAGAGTGAGAAGTTACCTTTATAATGATCTATGGAAATCTTGTACGTTTTACCATTTAATATCCCCTATATTCGACATATACATTTATTTGTTCTATGAAGCTAACTAGTTGAAGGACTTGAGAAAAACTCCTTGATCCTGGGTTTGCAATAAAATTCAAAAACCTCAAGTTTTCCATTTTTACCAAGTGACAGTCAGAATGATACTCTGAGATGCCCTTCATACATCTAAGAAGAGGGTTATGTCTTTGGTAACCAATAAATCTGTGCTATTTGACTAAAAAGGAGTCAGAACAATTCCACCTCTGGGTGAATATCTTACAAAAAATGCTACAGATGTACACAAGGACATATGTCAAGGAAGTTCAAGGCATGTTGTTATAGTAAAAATCTAGAAAGTTTCATGTTCTTCAATAGGGAATAATGTATATAAATGAATACTAGGCAACAATTAAAAGGAACAAACCAAATCAATCAAACTGTGTCATTGTGGATTGATGAAAAACATAATATTGAATTATAAAAGTTGTAAAAATGATACATATGGTATGATACCATTTATAAAAATACAACTCTTAAAACACAAAGCAGGGCTTCCCTGGTGGCGCAGTAGTTAAGAATACACCTGCTAATGCAGGAGACACAGGTTCGAGCCCTGGTCCGAGAAGATCCCACATGCCGCGGAGCAACTATGCCCGTGCGCCACAGCTACTGAGCCTGTGCTCTAGAGACCGCGAGCCACAAGTATTGCAGCCCGTGTGCCTAGAGCCCATGCTCCAAAACAAAGAGAAGTCTCTGCAATGAGAACCCTGCACACTGCAACAAAGAGTAGCCCCTGCGCGCCGCAACTAGAGAAAGCCCGCGCCCAGCAATGAAGACCCAACGCAGCCAAAAATAAAATAAATTAAAAAAAAAAACACAAAGCAATGATATTTTACTAACATATTAAGTTATAAAAGAGGGACTGCAATTATATAAACCAAGTTCATGATAGAGGCTGCCTCTAGGTAGACCGGGAAATATAATTATGGAAGTCAAAGGGAACTTCGACTTTATCTAAAAAGATTTTATTTTTAAGAATTGAGGGGGGAGCTCGCTTCGGCGGCACATATACTAAAATTGGAACAATGCAGAGAAGATTAGCATGGCCCCTGCGCAAGGATGACACGCAAATTCGTGAAGTGTGCCATATTTAAAAAAAAAAAAAAAAAAAAAAAAAAAAAAAAAGAACTGAGGGGGGAAATTCCCTGGAGGCCCAGTGGTTAGGGCTCCCTGCTTGCACTGCAGGGGGCATGGGTTCGATCCCTGGTCGGGGGAACTAAGATCCTGCATGCTGCGTGGCAGCCAGAAAAAAAAAAAAGAATTGAGGCACGCAGGGCAAACTGTTAACAACTATTAAATCTTGGTGTGGCGGCACAGATGCTTGTTATATATGTGTGTGCCTGTACGTATGTATTTATACTTCTTTATATTAAAAAAATCTCTCACTATTGAAGGGAGGGAGAAAGGGGATAGGAAGGAAGTAAACAAGCAAGAAGCTGGGGACACAAGGTAAAGACCTTTAAATGCTTCCCCACAATCTCAAGCCTTGTCCAACAAAGAACGGGTGAGGCAGTAATTGGTTAAAGTGAAATACTCTGGGATGTGGAGTCCCACTAAATTCCAAAGGTGGGCAGAGACGGCCATATTCCGTTTACTTGGAATTCTTGACATGCAAGATTTCTCCCACAGAAACATATCCTGTGTCTCAGTGAATCATGTAAAGGTGATTATACCATGTAAAGCCTGAGCTACTGCACTGGTGAAACCATCCAGCAGGCAGCTATGAATGGCATATGGTCACACAAACTTTGTACCCAACAAAAGCGGAGGCTCTAAGGCCATAGGCTTCCTGGGTTCACACTAGGAACAGTCTGTCTGCACAGACGAAATGTACAAACAGATGCCCAGCCCTAAGCTTTTCTCTTAGATGCCACCTTAAAACATCTTACCAGGGCTTCCCTGGTGGCGCAGTAGTTGAGAGTCCGCCTGCCAATGCAGGGGACACGGGTTCATGCCCCGGTCCAGGAAGATCCCACATGCTGCGGAGTGGCTGGGCCCATGAGCCATGGCCGCTGAGCCTGCACGTCCAGAGCCTGTGGTCCGCAACGGGAGAGGCCACAGCAGTGAGAGGCCCGCGTACCACAAAAAAAAAAAAAAATCTTACGTTGAAGAAACCTAAGATTTATTTTTAATGTCAGGTTAGATAAATTTCTGAGACAGGCCTGTGGCAAAATTCTAGTTTTTGAAAGGGATATTTCACAAGGGAAAGCAAAGGAGTTTAAGATATGTTTTAGTCTCTTCCTTTCTGCCAGAGCTGCTGATATAAACTCCTAAGGAAACACTGGGCCTGCTATCACTCTTCAGGGATGCCTGAAAGCCAGTGAGCATAATGGTACCCATACCTTTTAAAGACGAACTCTGTCCGTAGTCATCATAAAGAATGCATGACAACATGCGAACTTCTCTATAGGCCACTTAGGGTGTGAGTAAGTAACATCATGAAAGAATCCTGCAGTTATCACTAAGCTATGGGCCCTTGTCCTTTACAAAACCATCTATCTATCTTCCTCTCCACTCTCCTCACTCCAATCCTTTTTTTGCGGTATGCGGGCCTCTCACTGCTGTGGCCTCTCCCGTTGCAGAGCACAGGCTCCGGACGTGCAGGCCCTGTGGCCATGGCTCACGGGCCCAGCCGCTCCGCGGCATGTGGGATCTTCCCGGACCGGGGCACGAACCTGTGTCCCCTGCATCGGCAGGCGGACTCTCAACCACTGTGCCACCAGGGAAGCCCTAAAAGCAGAGTTTTGATTGTGTCACTCATCTGCTCAAAAATCTCTAATGGCTCCTCGTTGCCTAAACTGAGCTCGGTTCTTTGGTTTGTTATTCAAGGCCCTCAACAATCTGTCTGCCATCTACATTTCTGTGCTTATCTCTTACTGCTCTTTAGTCATGTGTTTCTGGAAATATGTTTTAAATATATCTCCACTTTTATACTTTGCTTCATACTGTTCCTACTATCTAGACTCTTTCCTCTCTCTCCTAACAAATGTTTCCTAAAATCCCCCAATCCCCGTCCCTGATCAAGGACTCTCCCAATCCCTTTTTCCAAGAAGTCTACTGATCTCATTAACCTGACATGATCCTCTCTTTGGAAGCCCCATAGCATATTGTTTCTCTCTCTTATTCTGTCATATTCCTTCTGCTCTATCTCCTACCCTCCTGTCCAGGCAGGACTCTGCCATTATTCAGTCCACTTAAGACAAGTACAAAATTCAGTCCACCAGAGGTCCAACTCAAAATCTGTAAGCCAAGTATACTTGCTCTGTTCCTGCTCAACACTGTCCCTGGACCTGAATCCCCACACTCCATTATAAATAGGTTCCCTGTTTGTTTTTTGGCCACATCATGCGGTTTGCAGGATCTTAGTTCCCTGACCAGGGGATTGAACCCGGGCCCTCAGCAGTGAAAGAGTCGAGACCTAACCACTGGACCACCAGGGAATTCCCATAAATAGGTTCTTTTGACAGGAAGACAACACATGATTTTCTCATCTTTGTATGAAATATCTTGATGCTCTACCATAGAAGGTGTGCGATAACTCTGTATTAAGCACAGAAACAAAGGTTTCTTTGACTATGTGTAGACTCTTACTACTATATTGTTAGCAGAGTACGGACTATCTTAAATCCCTGTGAGAGACTTAAGTACCTCTCAGTCCTTGTGCCCTAAAAAGAGCACTTTGCACAAACCACATAGTTGCAACTCAGTTTGTTGCCTTGGAGCCAGAGTACCTTTGGCTTTGAGAAACATCCATTCAACCAGCAGAAGGACACCTCCAGAATTCCTAAAACCACTTTTGTTTGATTTCTGAACTCTAGGAAAGTACCCAACCTCTGGAAATCTACAAAATACAGTACTCAGGGCACTAAGAAATTGATGGTTACATGCAGGAGAAACACTCTAGGAATTTAATTCCTTCTTAACTGCAGCCAAAACAAAGCAGGGGTGGCCAGGTTTTCCACTGCAAGCTGGTTTAAGGTTGAAAAGTTTCTCCCTTTGGACTCTGGAGGATCTGAGCTGGGAGCACGGTGTCCCCTTTGTCTGCCTCTGCAAGGCTCTGGCCTTGAGGCCAACAGGATTACCACAGCCATTTCATGCTCTGAAAAGTCAGAAAAGGCGAGATGGGGAGCTTTTCACTCAAGGAAATGCCTAGTAGCCAGAGACAGTTCTGTTTCTGTTGAAAAGATAAGCGGGGATGCTGAGGTTAAAAAGCAAAATTTCCAACAATGCTTAATGAAAGGTTTGGAGACAATGTACAGAATTAGGCAATGGGATAAACTCCAAGAAGAGAGGAGCAGGTGCCAGAGCAGAAATGCAGCAGAGAATCAGCACCAGACAGTTCATGCATTCAAATTTCCATGTATTTAAAATGTCATCAGGAAGCCCTAGGAGTACAGACTTGATGTAGCAATTAGGGGATACAGGCTTATCCCTCTTGGCACAAAATACCCACAAATAAGCTCTTAGGGTAAAAGTCAAAAGAAAGTAGAAAGGAAAGCTTTACCATAAACAATTGAGCAGCTGCTACACTTTGTTGCCTTAATAGATAATTAACTACAGACCTTCTTATGAAGAGGTAGCCTAAACTCAACTACTGTATTCAAAGGCATAGAGCTCCCAGGGCCCAGACTGGGTTTTAAACACTGGGTCTACGGACAGTCTTCAGGAGCTCCAAGAATCCACTGAAATAGCAAATTAAATTTTGTGTGAGTGTGCGCGTCACTGTATCAAGTGGGTTTTGTTTTCTATATTTTATGGTGCTTTGATATCTTGGGGGCCACACAGACTGATAGACTGCCCCTCCCTGTATTAGTTAATTCCTAGAGATAGCAAACAATTGCCTACAAGCATGCAAACCAACCAATCCAGATCCCACATCCTCAACCAATATATCCTCTGCCCTAAATCACCGTCCATGTTATGTTTTATAAAAACAGGCACACTGTGCCAACCAATGACAGTATCACCAGCAAAGAGATAAAACCTTGGCTTTCAACCTCACTAAGGCTGACAGAGATAGATTTTTAGACCAAAGTACGGAGTCCTGAGACATGCCCAGAATAGAGTAGTGATCTCAAACCAGAGGCTTTTTGATGGCTGAATGAGAACTGAATATTAAACATATATCTATCAAACATACATAGTGGAAGATGTACATAAAATGGTAATATGATGTCCTTCTTGCTTGGCTGAAGCCAATAATCCAGTTGGGGAGATAAGAGTTATGTCAGAAACATTACAGGGGCTTCCCTGGTGGCGCTGTGGTTGAGAGTCTGCCTGCCGATGCAGGGGACACGGGTTCGAGCCCTGGTCTGGGAAGATCCCACATGCCGCGGAGCAACTAAGCCTGTGATCCACAACTACTGAGCCTGCGCGTCTGGAGCCTGTGCTCCGCAATAAGAGAGGCCGCGATAGTGAGAGGCCAGCACACCGTGATGAAGAGTGGCCCCCGCTTGCCACAACTAGAGAAAGCCCTCGCACAGAAACGAAGACCCAACACAGCCATAAATAAATAAATTAAAAAAAAATAATAATCCATCTTAGAAATTATCTTAAAAAAAAAAACATTACAAACAAGAAAAGGCCACTTAAGTGTCTAATGAATGGTACAGATGACTAGAGCCACAGCTGTTTAGGAAAGGTCACTGGGCTTGGGGAGGGGAAACCAGGAAAGCTTAGGGAAGAAACAGGAGCTAGGGCTTAAAGGAAGGAGCAAAGGATTTGGAAAGGAGGAGAGGGGGAGAATGATTCAAGGAAGAAAGAGGCTACTGCTCAAGGTGATTCAGGGTTCAAGGGCTAATATCAGTTCAGTGGGAAGCAAAGGCTCATATAAAGCAGAATATAATATGAGGCTTAAAAAATGACAAGGAATTTGTCATCTGTACAGCAGGAAATAGAAACTCTTTGAAATTTTTTGAGTAAGGGAATTACAAGGTGGATAGCTTTTAAATTTCAATTTTTATCAAAATACTACATACACATAATTTTAAAAGTTAAAGAGTATTACAAGGCTAATAAAGTTAAAGAGCAGCCTCCTGCTCCATCCTCTCCCTTGATTTCTGCTCTCCAGAAGCAATTACTTTCCAAATCTTTTAGCTGTTTTTCTTCTGATAATTAACTGTCATATTTCTGCTGTTACTAATTTTTCAATTTCAGCAATTATCTACTGGCTTCCTAAGATGGGAAATGATTTCTCCTGCTCTCTTTCCTCCCTCATCCTACCAAAATAGTTATACCCCATTTTTAGGTTAAATAATGTTAATTATTTACAGTATTATGACTATATAAATATTCATAGCATACAGGAATAGTATAATAAATTTATATTGCCTTTCGCATACAATTTTGTTTCTTCTGGAGGAGAAATGTTGTCGTAAGTTGCTAGTCGTAACTCTTCTTTTCCCATTCTCTTTATACAATGAGCATATTTATTTATTTTTGGCTGCGTTGGGTCTTTGTTGCTGTGTGTGGGCTTTCTCTCGTTGTGGTGAGTGGAGGCAACTCTTTCGTTGCGGTGCGCAGGCCTCTCATCGCGGTGGCTTCTCTTGTTGCAGAGCACAGGCTCTGGGCACACAGGTTTCAGTAATTGTGGCACGTGGGCTCAGCAGTTATGGCTTGCGGGCTCTAGAGTGCAGGCTCAGTAGTTGTGGCACACGGGCTTAGTTGCTCCGTGGCATGTGGTTTCTTCCCGGACCAGGGCTCGAACCCGTGTCTCCTGCATTGACAGGTGGATTCTTAACCACTGTGCGACCAGGGAAGCCCTGGCAAATATTTTAAAGGTGGGAAGACTAGAAACAGGGAGCCACCAGAAAGAAAACTGCAGTGGTATGACAATGGCCAGGGTAAGAATAGTGAGAAGAGAAAGAAGAAACAATGAGACACTCCAGTAGGGATGAATCACCTATACATGGTAGGAAACAGAATATAGGTAGCTGGGGTGAAGTAATAACCCACAAAAATTTACAGGCCTAGCACCTGGGCATCAAGAAGAATGTTGGTAAAATTACTAAAAATAGGGAGTGGGAGAAAGTTTGGCTTTCAACGTATTAAACATAAGAAGGTTGTGGGCCATTCAAAGTGGAAAGAATTTAGAAAAATGTCTGAGGGGCTTCCCTGGTGGTGCAGGGACTTAAGGTGATAAGAATGTGCAGAGACTTAAGAAAACAATAGAAAAGATCAATGAAACTAAAAGCTGGTTCTTTGAAAAGATGAACGAAATTGATAAACCTTTAGCCAGACTCATCAAGAGAAAAAGGGAGAGGGTCCAAATCAATAAAATCAGAAATGAAAAAGGAGAAGTTACAACTGACACCACAGAAATATATAGGATCATAAAAGACTACTATGAGCAACTATATGCCAATAAAACGGACAGCCTAGAAAAAATGGACAAATTCCTAGAAAGGTAAAATCTCCCAAGACTGAAACAGGAAGAAACAGAAAATATGAACAGACCAATTACCAGTACTAAAATTGAATCAATAATTTTAAAATTCCTGACAAACAAAAGTCCAGGACCAGATTGCTTCACAGGTGAATTCTACCAAACATTTAGAGAAGAGTTAACACCTATCCTTCTGAAACTATTCCAAAAAAATGCAGAGGAAGGAACACTTCAGAACTCATTCTGTGAGGCCAGTATTATTACCCTGATACCAAAACCAGACAAAGGTATCACAAAAAAAGAAAATTACAGGCCAATACCACTGACCAACACAGAGGCAAAAATCCTCAACAAAATACTAGCGAACTGGCTCTCACAATACCTTAAAAGATCATACATTATGATCAAGTCAGATTTATTCCAGGGATGCGAGGATTTTTCAATATCTGCAAAATGATCAACTTGATGCACCACATTAACAAACTGAAGAATAAAAACCATATGGTCATCGCAATAGATGCAGAAAAAGCTTTTGATAAATTCAATATCCATTTATGATAAAAACTCTTCAGAAACTGGGCACAGAGGGAACATAACTCAACATAATACAGGTCATATATGACAAACCCACAGCTAACATCATACTCAATGGTGAAAAGCTGAAAGCATTGCCTCTAAGATCAGGAACAAGACAACGATGTCCACTCTAGCCACTTTTATTCAACAGTTTTAGAAGTCCTAGCCACAGCAATTAGAGAAGAAAAAGAAATACAAGGAATCCAAATTGGAAAAGAAATAAAACTGTCACTGTTTGCAGATGACATGATGCAATACATAGAAAATCCTAGAGATGCAACCAGAAAATTACTAGAGCTCATCAATGAATTCTGTTAAGTTGCTGGATACAAAATTAATAAATCTGTTGCATTTCTATATACTAACAATGAAACATCAGAAAGAGAAATTAAGGAAACAATCCCATTTACCATCAAAAAGAATAGAATACCTAGGGATAAACCTACTGAAGGAGGTAACAGACCCCTGCACTCTGAAATCTGTAAGACGCTGATGAAAGAAATTGAAGATGACACAAACAGATGGAAGATGTACTGTCTTCTTGGATTGGAAGAATCAATATTGTTAAAATGACAATACTACTGAAGGCAATCTACAGATTCAATGCAATCCTATCAAATCACCAATGGCATTTTTCATAGAACTAGAACAAATTTCTTTTTTAATTTGTATGGAAAAAACAGAAGACCCCAAATAGCCAAAACAATCTTGAGAAAGAAGAACAGAGCTGGAGGAATCATGTTCCCTGACTTCAGACTATATTACAAAAGTACAGTAATCAAAACAGTATAGTACTGGCACAAAAACAGACATATAGATCAATGGAACAGGATAGAAAGCCCAGAAGTAAACCCACACACTTATGGTCAATTAATCTATGACAAAGGAGGCAAGAATATACAATGGACAAAAGACAGTCTCTTCCATAAGTGGTATTAGGAACACTGGACAGTTACATGTAAAAGAATGAAATTAGAACATTTTCTACGCTATATACAAAAATAAACCCAAAATGGATTAAAGACCTAAATGTAAGACCAGATACTATAAAACTCCTAGAGGAAAAACATAGGAAGAACACTCTGTGACCTAAATCACAGTAATATTTTTTTGGATCCGTCTCCTAAAGTAATGGAAATAAAAACAAAAATAAACAAATGGGACCTAATTAAACTTAAAAGCTTTTACACAGCAAAGGAAACCATAAACAAAGTGAAAAGATAACCTATGAACTGGGAGAAAATATTTGCACACCAGGCTACTTAGAAGGGATTAATTTCCAAAATATACGAACAGCTCATACAGCTTAATATTAAAAAAAAAAAATCAAAAAATGGGCAGAAGACCTAAACAGACATTTCTCTGAAGAAGACATATGGATGGCTAACAGGCACATGAGAAGATGTTCAATATCACTAATTATTAGAGAAATACAAATCATAGCTACAATGAGGTATCACCTCACACCAAGCAGAATGGCCATCATTAAAGAGTCTACAAATAATAAATGCTGGAGAGGGTGTGGAGAAAAAGGAAGCCTCTTACACTGTTGGTGGGAATGTAAATTGGTGTAGTCACTATGGAGAACAGTATGGAGGTTCCTTAAAAAACTAAAAATAGAATTACCATGTGGTCCTGCAATCACATGGGCATATATCCGGAGAAAACTCTAATCAAAAAGATACATGCACCCCAATGTTCATAGCAGCACTATTTACAATAGCCAAGACATGGAAGCAAGGTAAATGTCCATTGACAAATAAATAGATAAAGATGTGGTGTGTGTATATGTATGTGTGTGTGTGTGTGTGTGTGTGTGTATACACACACACACACACAATGGAATATTACTCGGCCATAGAAAGAATGAAATAATGCCATCTGCAGCAACATGGATGGACTCAGAGATTGTCGTATTGAGTGAAGTAAGTCAGACAAAGACAAATATCATGTATCACTTATATGTGGAATCTTAAAAAATGATAGAAATGAACTTATTTACAAAACAGAGATAGACTCACAGACATAGAGGGCAAACTTGTGGCTACCAAGGGGGACAGCAGGGGCAGGGAGGGGGAGATGGATAAACTGGGAGTTTGGGATTGGCATATGCGCACTACTGTATATAAAGTGGATGGGTGGCGGGGCTCTACTGTATGGCATAGGGAACTATATTCAATATCTTATAATAGTCCATAATGGAAAAGAATCTGAAGAAGAATATATATATTTAAATTTATTTATAACTGAATCGCTTTTCTGTGTAACTGAGGCTAACACAACATTGTGAATTAACTACACTTCAATGTTTTAAAATGGTAAAAAAAAAAAAAAAAAAAAAAAAAAAGAAAGCCCAGCCATCACTCTTAAGGAAAAGGAAGATGTAATCAAATGTTAGGTTTGGTTGGTATAGGCTTTATGCTTATATATATATAGCTGTAATATATTTTAATTGAAATTGCCTCAGGTAAAATGTGTTATTGTATGTTGAACTCTCTAGCTCTTATAACCCTCCTGCCTCCAAATGAAAGTACTGTTTTGTTTCTTTTGGCCATGCTGCACGGCTTGTGGGATTTAGTTCCCTAATCTGCAATTGAACTCACACCCTCAGCAGTGAAAGCTCTGAGTCCTAACCACTGCACTGTCAGGGAATTCCCTGAAACTACTGTTTTTAAAACAGAATTTATTTTATTATACTGAATGTCTTAGGAATATAACTCTTGCATTACAGCAAAATAGGCTATAACAGAAGCACTGGGCACTAGAAATATGAAAAAAGACAAGGTTCTTGACTTGAGGGAACGAATAATTTAGTGAGAGACAGAAAATATGTATACAAATATGAGAATACAAGGATAAACATTGTAAAATTATAAATACATTAAACACCCTAGGTACAATTTGAATATATTACCTTGAGAGTAAAATAAATCTAAGAATAAGACATAGCAGAAGTATATATTTCACTTTTTTAAAGTTATAATCATCGAATATCCATACTTTGCATTCAGATATAACTGAGCACTGTGGTTTATGTTCATTTTTCAAAAAAATGTAGAAAGATACTTCATGAACTATAATGGCTACCATTTTCTAAATATTTATCTTGTGCCAAGGGACACCATAAGTTCTTGTTCAATAAATGTTCCCATTCAATCTTCACAAGTATCCTACAGGAAATCTGTTTATTCATTAGACAAATACTTAGTGAGTTCCTACTACATGCCAGACAGTGAACAAAACAGACAAAAATTCCTGCCTTCATGGGAATTACATTCTGTGGGAAGGAAGAGACATATAACAAAGACATGAGTCCACACAGCACGTTAAATTATGTTAACTGGGGCTTCCCTGGTGGCGCAGTGGTTGGGAGTCCGCCTGCCGATGCAGGGGACGCGGGTTCGTGCCCCGGTTCAGGAAGATCCCACATGCCGCAGAGCGGCTGGGCCCACGAGCCATGGCCGCTGAGCCTGCGCGTCCGGAGCCTGTGCTCCGCAACGGGAGAGGCCACAACAGTGAGAGGCCCGCGTACCGCAAAAAAAAAAAAAAAAAAAAAAAAAAAAATTATGTTAACTGTCATGGAGAAATATAAAACAGAGAAGAGGAATGGAAAGTACAAAGGGTGAAAAGTTGGCAATTTTAAATACCGTAGTCACTGAAAGGCTTATACAGAACCCCTCTTTACAGATGAAGAAATTGAGGCTCAGTAAGTTAAACAACTTTCCCATGGTCACCCAGTTAGTAAGAGGTGAGATGAAATCTGAATTCAGCTGTCATTAGTATTAAGCTATATGGCCTCTCCCCAAGGCAATAATAAATTCATTTACACAGGTTTGCTTTATCAGATTATTTCTTTAAGATTATGTTGGCATTTTTAACCTCCCAAAGTGGTTAAGAAATAACTTTCTACTTTCAGGATTTGATGTCTTATTTCATATCCACATAACTTTTACAAAGGAGTAGGGAATGGCCTAAGATCTTTGGTTGACATTATATTCTTGGAAAAGCTGAGAAGAGATCAAAATAATTACTCAAGGAGAGTCAAAGGACACTTCACAAACTACATTCAGCCTATGAGAAGATTATGCACAAACCCTAGACAAGTCCTGCTTCCTGTTACTGCTGCTGTAACCACCTCTATTTAGTTCATCAAGAAGTATTTATGTCCCAAGGGTGCCTAGCACAACTCAGATGTGCTTCAGCAACTCATTTTATTAAGCTGAGATGGATCCTTTTCAGTCTCCTAAGACCGTCTCTTAGCATCAAGGTATTCCTGTCACCAGAACATCTAAAGGTGGCAGTCCTGGCTTGTCCCAAGTAGTTCATGTACTGCAAATAACCTGGGCGCTAAGGCAAACATCTACGTTTATTCCTTTTAACTTCAGATAATATATTTTTCAAAGAAGGTAGAGTGCTTTACCATTTTCTTCCACTTAATCCCTGGAAGGAACATGGAGGTAAGCACCACATCCTCACCTGTCAAGTGGACAAAGAGACAAAATGACTCACTCAAATTACACTGTGAATTATTGAAAGAGCCAGAATGACAAAAACCCGGCCGTCAATGTCTAGTTCACCTTCTAGCACACAAGATCAGTAGTTCTCAGTCTTTTTGTGTTCACAATGTACCATTTGGGTACTAGATTTTTTGGCAGTATTTTTGAAGGGATTAAAAGACTCAACGCAACAGTAAAGTCGACACTAATAAAAACGCCAGCACTATTTTAATAAGACAGTGTCTCACAGCACACGTCTGATGGCCTTTGGTACCGCATCAATGAGCAGAACAGTACTCCCTGCCCTGACTGTTCGCACTCCAACCTAACTTCTCACATGCTCTAGGAAACACAAGCTCTGTCTTTGGCACCAGCATCTTACCTCTTACTCCTACCAACTTATATCCTACTCTAGAACACATGTGTGACATCCTCAGGCCCAAAGTCAACCTCACACTGAAATAATTTTGTTTAGCAAAACTGCATTTCACACACCAGACAAAACTTGGTGGCATACCAGCATGCTAGGTTGTATAAGAAAAGCCAGCCTCCCTTCAGGAAAGCAAAGCTGCCTCCTTGACTAAGAGGTCAACTTGAATTTAGTGGTTAATTAATACTTTAATGCAACATCACCAGGAAATAAGCAACTGACAATCAGCGCCAAAGGCACTCATTAAAGACTGTATCTTCCCGTATCACATCAGAATGACAGCGTCTCTGACAGCCAGAGAAACAATTGACCTCATCTAAGGAAGCTAAGCTGGAACGACACTGTACCTCCCAAAAAAGCTTGTTGAAGAAAAGGCTGTTGAAGCCTGGTTTGAGTGGTAGGAACTTTAGGTGTGGTTAAGAGACACAAGGAAAACTAGAGAAGTGATAACTTGCATTTTTGTAACAATTCTCTGATAGGCTAAGTATTCTATTGATATCTTTGGGTAAAGCCTTGTTACAGATCAAAGTTAATTATTTTCCTGTTACCTGTGGGGAAAATTGTGACAGAGTGACGTAATGATCAAGAGTAAGGAAACAGATAAAACCTAGGACGTCTGTTTACAGTAAGTCAAAGCACTTTTGAAAAGATACGAAAATAATAACTGAACCTGAAAGTTAACTTATTTTTTTCTGTTAAAAATTCCCAGCACTTAGTGTAGGGCCTAGCAAGTTGTAGCACTCAAGAAGTATATTCCACTCGGGACTTCCCTGGCGGTCCAGTGGTTAAGTCTCCACGCTTCCACTGCAGGGCTCAAAGGTTCGATCCCTGGTGAGGGAACTAAGATCCCACATGCCATGTGGCACGGCCAAGAAAAAACAAGTATATTCCACTGAATTTATTACACACAAACTTAAAAACAAGACTATAAGACTATATTATCAGGACTTCCCTGGTGGCGCAGTGGTTAAGAATCCACCTGCCAATGTAGGGGACACGGGTTCAATCTGTGGTCTGGGAAGATCCCACATGCCGAGGAGCAACTAAGCCTGTGCGCCATAACTACTGAGCCTGCGCTCTAGAGTCCGTGAGCTACAACTACTGAAGCCCGTGCGCTCTAGGGCTTGCGTGCCGCAACTACTGAGCCCACATGCTGCAACTACTGAAGCCCGTGCGCCTAGAGCCTGAGCTCCGCAACAAGAGAAGCCACTGCAATGAGAAGCCCACACACTGCAACGAAGAGTAGCCCCCACTCGCCACAACTAGAGAAAGCCCACACGCAGCAACAAAGACCCAATGTGGCTACAAAAAAACCCCCCAAACTATATTATCTGTCTGAAAAACAATGAGAGCAATAGTAAAATCATTCAGTTTTGGTATTTTTCCTGGTTGATTATTTTCATAATGAAATTAATAAGTATTAGAACCACAAGGGGAAAATAGTTTCCAATGAATAAGGGAATAAATGAACAAATCATTGTTCTGAGGTATAAGATCGACATGAACAGAACAGATCCATTCACATACTTCTCAAATACAAAGAGAGACCCTAATTTCTACCCTAAATTCTACTCTTTCTAATGCAGCTATACTGTCTATTGGACAGAGGGGAGAAAAAACCTATTGGGTTGGCCAAAAGGTTCATTCGTTTTCTTCCGTAAGATGGCTCTAGTTGCACTTAGTTGCCTTTAACTTCATTCAAAACAATTTTGTTAGATTGCATGTGAGAGCTGTCATATCAGTGTGCATTTAAAAAAAGACATCAAAATTGGTGAATTTTTGTGTAGCCATTTTAAAATCGAAGATGGAAGAAAAAAGCAACATTTTTAGCACATTATGCTTTATTATTTTAAGAAAGGTAAAAACACAACTGAAACGCAAAAAAAGATTTGTGCAGTGTATGGAGAAGGTGCTGTGACTGACTGAACGTGTCAAAAGTGATTTGCGAACTTTTGTGCTGGAGATTTCTTGTTGGACAATGCTCCACAGTCAGGTAACCAGTTGAAGTTGATAAGGATCAAATCGAGACATTAACTGAGAATAATCAATGTTATACCACGCGGGAGAAAGCCGACATACTCAAATATCCAAATCAAGTGTTGAAAATCATTTGCACCAGCTTGGTTATGTGAATCGCTTTGATGTTTGCGTTCCACGTAAGTTAAGCGAAAAAACCTTCTTGACCGTATTTCCACGTGTGATCCTTTACTGAAACGTCACGAAAACGTTCCATTTTTAAAACAAATTGTGACAGGCGATGAAAAGTGGATACTGTACAATAATGTGGAACGAAGAGATCATGGGGCAAGTGAAATAAACCACCATCAACCACACCAAAGGCCAGTCAGTCTTCATCCAGAGAAGGTGATGTTGTGTATATGGTAGGACTGGAAGAGAGTCCTCTTTTATGAGCTACTTCCAGAAAACCAAATGATTAATTCCTATAAGTACTGCTCCCAAACAGACCAACTGAAAGCAGCACTTGACAACTTGACAAAAAGGGTCCAGAATTAGTCGACAGAAAGTGCATAATCTTCCATCAGGATAACGCAAGATGGCATGTTTCTTTGATGACCAGGCACAAACTGTTACAGCTTGGCTGGGAGGTTCTGATTCATCCACCGTATTCACTAGACATTGCACCTTTGGATTTCCATTTATTTCGGGCTTTACAAAATTCTCTTAATGGAAAACGTTTCAATTCCCTGGAAGACTGGAAAAGGCACCTGGAACAGTTCTTTGCTCAAAAAGATAAAAGGTTTTGGGAAGATAGAATTATGAAGTTGCCTAAAAAAATGGCAGAAGGTAGTTGAAGAAAACAGTGAATACGTTGTTCAATGAAGTTCTTGGTGCAAATGAAAAATATATCTTTTGTTTTTTCTTAAAAACGGAAAGAACTTTTTGGCCAACCCAATACAAAGGGCTAATACTCATTCTAGATTTTCCCCTATGCCTAGCAGATAAAAATTAGGCTCAAGGAGAGAAATACAGTACTGGTTCACCGAGGACACCTAATCCCTATCTATCTTCTTCTAAGGAGATGCTGGACGTGATCTTTAGAGCAAGAAAGATGGGGAGAAAAAGCTGAAGTTGGACTTCCCGAGTGGTACAGTGGTTACAAATCTGCCTGCCAATACAGGGGACACGGGTTTGAGCCCTGGTCCGGGAAGATCCCACATGCCACGGAGCAACTAAGCCCGTGTGCCACAACTATTGAAGTCCACATGCCTAGAGTCCATGCTCCACAGTAAGAGAAGCCACTGCAGTGAGAAGCCCGGGTACCACAACGAAGAGCAGCCCCCCGCTTGCCGCAACTAGAGAAAGCCCGTGCGCGGCAACGAAGACCCAACACAGCCAATAAATAAATTAATTAATTAATTAAAAAAGAAAAGCTGAAGTCAAGAAAGTCATAAGAGAAGCAACACAGAGAAGAGCTGAGAAATGGAAATTTTAAGGCTCAGCTTAAGAAGGTCCACAGATATCTACAGAATGAGGATGAAAACATTACGTTCCCACAGGATCAACCTAAGCATCTGGAGGGGAGGGGAGGAGAGGAGAAAGCGAGTGAGATGGACTGAATAAATTTTTAAATGGAAAAGAAGTCTTATCAACAGCAAAAATTTTTAAATAAATAATAAAGTATTTTAGGTCCTTCTGAAAGTGGAATAGCAAACCAACTAACTTTAAATCCTAGTCAAGTAACTGGCATGCAGCCTCCAAGGCCCAATGCTAGGTATAATCTGGAGTACAAAGGATTCGTTATGATTAAAAGAAGAATTCAAACCTTTGGCTTCTCACAAGAAAGCAGTTATGGGTGTGACGCCTTGGTAGCTCCTAACGTTCAACATTTACGAACATCAAAGCCAAAGGAGAACGTAAGTGAAATATTCAAGTTTAACGTCCAGGTCCTAGGTTGAAAAAGGAATGGGGAGGCATGTGTTTCTCTGGGAAGTAGACTGGGCCTTAATCTTGCCTGTATTCATCTGCAATATTGTTTGATTGAGTCTATTTATGCACACACACACAAATCCCCTCCCATCACAGACTGCCCAATAAAGAAACAAAAAAGAAAGATATAAGAGGAGTTCTGAGGATAATTCAATTTGTCAAAATGAGGTCTAAGAACTCAAAATTCCAATATTTTCCTTCACGGACAGGGCCCTGAGGCCACTTCAAGTATGATAGTTTGTTTCAGTTATGCTCCCCACACAAAAGTTATGAGTCATGTAAAATTATAAAATGTGAAATTAGTCAAATTGTAACCAACATTGCTTAGCTCTTGCTACAAGAATCCCATAATTTCTTGCCATATCCTTTTCACTCTCATTTTAAGGTCTCAGATCAGGAGAGACGTACAAGAGGGAAGTCTAGCATACAAAATGAAGAGGGCAAAGGAAGCAGGCATCTTTATTTTTTATTGTATTGTATCGTATTGTATTGTTTGCTTGTTTATTTATTTGCCATGCCACAAGGCTTGTGGGATCCCAGTTCCCTGACCAGGGATTGAACCCGGGCCCTTGGCAGCGAAAGGGTGGAGTCCTAACCACAGAACCACCAGGGAATCCCCAGCAGGCAACTTTATTTATTTATTTAAAGGGTATTTACCATGTTTTATCCAGAATTCCTTTTTTTTTTTAATTAATTTTTTTGGGGGCCTGCGTTGGGTCTTCATTGCTGCGCACGGGCTTTCTCTAATTGCAGCGAGCGGGGGCTACTCTTCATTGCAGCGCACGGGCTTCTCATTGCAGTGACCTCTCTTGTTGTGGAGCAAGGGCTATAGGTGAGCGGGCTTCAGTAGTTGTGGCTCTCAGGCTCAGCAGTTGTGGCTCGCGGGCTCTAGAGCGCAGGCTCAGTAGTTGTGACGCACGGGTTTAGTTGCTCTGTGGCATGTGGGAATCTTCCCAGACCAGGGCTTGAACCCGTGTCCCCTGCATTGGCAGGTGGATTCTTAACGACTGTGCCACCAGGGAAGCCCCCCCCACCGAGCAGGCATCTTTAAATAAAGGAGATCCCCAGATACCAAGACTATGATTATTTTTTTTCAAGATTTCTAAACTCTAACAATTTTTCCTCAGGTGCCAGAAAAGAACACTGTCTCTCTCTGTAGTGCATTAGCACATAACACGTAGTGTCCCACGTAGGAGAGACACTAATAACACAAAGGAAAAGGTAAGCAACTCCACTTCATGCCTGAGAACAAAGACTAACAATAAGTCCACACTAAACAAAACTAAAACACAGTGTACCTGGAAATAATGGTAGAATGGGACAAAAAGTAAACATGAAGCTGAAGGACATAAACCACCAGTCAGCCTTTCCTTCACCACTATAACCTCCAAATTCTATGTCCAATTCCTCTGGTACTTCCACCCAGTGGCAGCTCGAGAAATTCTATAAATGAGTCTTAGGGCTGGCAGTTCAATAGGTGGGGTGGGGACAGGTTAGGTCCTGAAGCTGCCAGCAGAGCAAGCTCATTGTTTTCACTTAGATGGTATTATTATTTTTTTCTTTTTTTAAATATCTTTATTGGAGTATAATTGCTTTACAATGGTGTGTTAGTTTGGTGTGTTAGTTTCTGCTGTATAACAAAAGTGAATCAGCTATACATATACATATATCCCCATAACCCCTCCCTCTTGCTTCTCCCTCCCACCCTCCCTATCCCACCCCTCTAGGTGGACACAAAGCACCGAGCTGACCTCCCTGTGCTATGAGGCTGCTTCCTACTAGCTATCTATTTTACATTTGGTAGTATATATATGTCCATGACACTCTCTCACTTTGTCCCAGCTTACCCTTCCCCCTCCCCGCGTCCTCATGTCCATTCTCTACATCTGCATCGTTATTCCTGTCCTGCCCCTAGGTTCTTCAGAACCTTTTTTTTTTTTAGATTCCATATATATGTGTTAGCATACGGTATTTGTCTTTCTCTTTCTGACTTACTTCACTCTCTATGACAGTCTCTAGGTCCAACCACCTCACTACAAATAACTCAATTTCATTTCTTTTTATGACTAATAATATTCCATTGTATATATGTGCCACATCACTTAGATGGTGTTATTTTTAAGGGTAGCTTGGGTTGCATCATGGTGCCAGAGAGGTATCTAAGAATTCCCAAGCTCACCCTTGGTGCTGGCTGCTTTTACCCCATAGGACCTTAAAATTCTTCCTTGGTAAGACAAAGATTAGAATAGCTGGAAACTTCTTTAGAGCAGTTGTTCTTAAGCTGTCCCTGTAGTCTCTCTACCTGGAACATGGCGGGTGGAGAAACTGGGCATTTGAAAAAACTTATCTCAAGCTTTGTATTGATATGTTCAGGTTTAATTAGTTTACCTAGTAAGCAATATAACATTTTATCCCTTTCTCCCAGTCACCTCATTTCAGCAGAATCAATGAAAATATTCAGACCAAGAAACACTTTGTGACCTTTATAAGCTCTCAGTTAGGTCTTATGTTAGCTGTACTCATTTTGCCTAAAAGAACATCGAGTTCAAATTCAATGACCCATGATAAATAAAGGTAAAGGTAGGGAACCCAAAGAGCAAAGGCAGAGGAATGGAAGGATACTGGCTGAATCCCGTCACTACACACTCTAACCTCTTATCAAGGGAATAAGAGACAATCTGTAGTTTTATTTGGGGAGCGTCTCTGCCTCTTTAAACAGTCTCTACACTTCCATTCTCAGCACTCTTCTTCCTTCCCAAGGCATACCACTGCTCCACCTCCTCTGGGGAGTGGAATCTACAGTTCCCCATGTCAGGTTAAGCTTCTCTTCACTTTCTAGTAGAAAATATGCACACACACACACACACACACACACACACACACACACACACACACACACTCTCCAAGCTGTGGCAGCTCCCTTTATGCCTCACAGTCATTTCATGAATCTTGGCTAAGCTTTGAGACAGAGCAAAGAGATGTTCAGTAAACACACTAAACCACTGGGTGCCCTGCTGAGCTGGATGAAGTTCTTGTGAAAGCCAGCTTAAATCTCCTATGATAAGTATACATCTTTCTTGTACACAGGCCATCCTATTTTGAACCCAACTGCCCAGTGCAAAATTCAGAGCTCACCAACAGCAGAGCTTGTACCCCACCAATCACGGAGATGGCTCTGAACATCAAGGATGTCCTAAAAGCATGAGTAGTGGATATGAAATTTGTCTCTATATGCCCTGAGGCCCAATCCATGCATTCACATTTGGAGCCCATAAAATAGCTCTTAACCAATCTCATCAATAAGGCCAAGCAAAAGCTAACTCCTATGCTTGAGGAGAACTGAATTCTAGCTTCTCCCAACTACTGCTATAAAAACGCATAATGTGCCACAGTGACTGGGCACACAAAGATCCCTTGCCTTAGGAACTTTTCTTCCAATTTGCTTCTGTTAAAGGAGCTGGGGATTATAAATAATGCCACGGGTACAGGTTCACTTACAGCCAATTTAGTAAGTGCTCGCACAGTTAATTCTGTCAGTCTTACTCCTACACAGAAATACATGTGGCCCCAAGGGGCCCAACCACCCACAGAGCTCTTTTGCACATCTTTTTACCCTCCAGCACACAGAAATAGAGGGCTACATCCCAGAAAACAGAGAAAGAGAAAAGGCAGTTTCTCTGAAATGCTATGTCTAGAAAACCAGGATCTAGCTTCCCATTTGGATGTTATTTCTAAATTCATGTCTCTCTGAATAAACCAAATAATGATTTAGACCAAGATGCTTCTCTGGAATTCAAAATCTGTACATCTGTATCCCTTGGTATGCTGAAACTTTCCTTTCATGTATTTGTAAGGACACTTTAAAAAGCAGTTTGTTTAGAATGAGTTACCAGGTTACCTCAGATCTCAAAAATCTACTTCGTTGTGGAGGAATGTTACAGTAATGGCCTTTAATGATTTAAGCCCCCCTGTATCCATGCCCTTAAAGAGAGTACCCTCTCTGACTCTGGGCTTAACCATGTGGCTTACGTTAGCTGACAGGACAATAACAAAAGTGACAGCAGAGACTTGCAAAGTGCTTGTGTATTGGGGCCTGACAGCTCGTTTCTCTCTGTAAGCCTGAGACACTGTGAAGAAACTGGTGAAGAGAAAAGAGACAAGTCATCCAGCTGAGGCCAACCAGCCTGTCAACTGCCAGATATGTGTGAAGCCATCTTTATTAGTTTTCTGCGGCTATAATTATGAATTACCACAAACTTAGTGGCTTAACATAAATTTACTAGCTTTCATTCCTGCAGGTCAGAAGACCAACATGGCTCTCATGGGGCTAACATCAAGGTGGTGGCAAGACTATGTTATTTTCTGGAGGCTCTAGGGAAGGATCCATTGCCTTGCTCATATGTTTTTGGCAGAATTCAGTTCCTTGCAGTTTCAGGACTGAGGTTCTTTTTCTCTTGCTGACTGTTAGCTGAGGGCCAAACAATTCCCATCTTCTATCACTGCATCTCTTGGACTGACCTGTCTGCCTTTCTCTTCTACTTTTAAGGGCTCATGTGATTAGACTGGGTCCACCCAGATAATTCAGTATCTTCTCCCCATCTCAAAATCTGTAACCTTAATCACATGTGCAAAGTTTCTTTTGCCAAATAAAGTAACATATTCACAGGTTCCAGCGATTAGTATGTGGAGATCTTCAGCAGTCCAATGTCCTGCTTATTACACCAACTAAGACCATCAATACCCAGCCAAGTCATCAACTGACACAGAGCAGCCAAGTTGGCTCAGACCAGATGAACTGTACACAGGAACCACGGAATTTTAAGGAACAGTAAACACTTTTTTAAAGCCAGTAAATTTAGGGGTGGTTTGTGAGGCAGCAAAAGCTAACTGATAAAACGGCCAAGGCTACACCACTTCCGAAGGGTCTGTGTAACCCTCAACCTGATAACATAGATATTTCCCCTTTCTCTGCTCCAGTTCAACAAGCATGCCTAAGAGGTCACTGGCAGTTTTCTGTCCTCTGAATCATAAAACAAAATAATTAGTTTAATTTCTTCTTCCAGTCCAGATCTAGAGATTATTGCTGAAATTTAACAAAAGTTATTAGCCTTATAATCTCAACAGAACCAGAGAGGGGCTTTTTGATGGACAACTAGAAGCTATACACACAAAATACGTATAAATATAAATATATATGTATACACACGCACACACAGACACCAGAAGTTTTAGGGAAAGATTTTAAGGAAGGGCCAACTTTTGATAGAGCAAAAACTCCTGATGAGAGGGAAATTTCATTGCCACCTAACCATTTCCTCTTCATGTATAAACACCAATGAGGGCTTTGGGGCACAGCGTCTAAGCGGGGGTCTCTAACCCTTCATTAGCCAAATATATTTCCTCAAATGGTCTCTCCCTCAAATTTGCTGGTACTTAAAGGTCTGGAAAACTTCAGTGGAAGGAAAATGCCAACAGCAAGTTAATGTCTGTCATCTTGGCTCTTTTGGCTGACTTCCCTATGCCTAGGCCTTGCCTATTAATTGAATGCTATTTGGATTCCATCTCAAAAATAAATGTGGATAGAGACCAGAGGCCTGCCTTACCAGACTGGTAAGAACAGCACAGTGCAATTATACCCAAACAGCTTTGTTTTGGAATGTAATCACCAACCCAGCCTCCTTCCCAATGGGATGGCAACAGTGTAATTACCTCTTCAGAAGTCATTTGTTTGGGAATGTAGTTCTTCTACAGGGCTCTTTCTAGTGGAAAGGAGCTGCAACAAGAGTATATGAGAATTTGTAGCGCCCTCCCCAGTAGCAGTTTTGTAGCTGAACAAATTATTTTTGTTTTCTTAAAGTAAAGCCAGAGTTTACATTTCAGCCTCTTTTTCTACCAACATGGAATCACCCATACCCCATGACGGTTCTATTTGAAAAGTCCCAATCTAAAGCTAGATTGCTTGAGTTCTGATTCCTACTCTGTCAAGCACTAGCTGTGGTCTTGGGCAAATTACTTCATCTGTTTATGCCTCAGTTTCCTCATTTATAAAAATGAGTAATAACAGGACATCACGGGAATATTATGAAGATTAAGTGAAGAAATATGTGAGAAGTGCTTAGAGCACCACTTGGCATATAGTAAGTGCTCCTGGGTCTTTGTTTTGTTTTTAGCACATTTGAAGCACTGAATTCCACCACAGTCTCCACATTTTGCAAATGTGATCTAACATTAGCTCATGGTCAAATCTAAGCTTGAGTTACTGCATTCTTTCTGTCCACAACCCTTTTGCCAATTCAGCACAAGGGGCAGTGTTTTGGAAAATTTTAAATGCTGCTATAAAACTGTCACAGTCTCCGAGCTATTTGCCTAGGTAAACTCTCCGATAAGCAGGAGGGACTAGATATTTCCATGTCATTCTTTCCATTTGTGTTACTGGTCCAGGGATATTACAATAAAGAGCCTCTGTTGTGAAATCTTGCTGTTGGAAAAACAAGCAAATACCACCAAAAGCAGCCACTGGCAATATGGCAGATTCTGGAGAAAATTCACCTTTTTAGACAGATTTATTCATGAAAATGAATGATATATTTTCCTCACATGCCTACAGTATATCCAACCCCCCTGAAGACTCTTGTTCCCACTGGGAACTTCCACCTTTTACCTCCTGTCCAGTTTTCCCTCTGTTCCTTTGTAGCCTGGATGAAATTCTCTAAGAAGAGTATTTTTTGGCTTGTGCTTCACCAGCCATGAGCCATAGAGTAAAAATCATGAGTTTGCTTGCCAAGCAGTCCCAAAGTATACAACTCCACAGCTCAAGGCAGTAGGAATGAAGCTGGGCCCCTTCTGCATGGCACACAGCTGCAGTGGGCTGGGCTTATGATAAACCCAGGGATTCATCATGGTAGCCCTGTAATAGGAGAGAGTGTTTTTACAGGCTGACGTATGTAGTTACAGGATAACTTTCTGGCTCTGGGGTGACACTAAACACCTTCCCCCCCCCCCGCAAAGAGTTTCAACACTTCAAAAGGTCCCTGGTCACCCACCTGCAGGTGCCTCTTTCCACCTCATGGCTTATATACCAAGATATCTGTGCTTACTCTTGGTTTCTAGCTGAGTGCCACAAGGACCCTGGGGAAGAGCTGGCATTGTGGATCAGCAGGTGTTAAAGAAAAGAAATTAACACCCATGGGTTGCATCTACTTTGGTAGAGAGGGTGAGAGGTGCTGTCTGTCAGCTCCCATGGCATTTCCAGTCAGTTTGGAATAAATGAGACTGCCCAAGGACATGGTCTGAGAAAGAGGAAGAAAAGCTAATATGAGATCAGAGTTTTAAAAAAGAAGGAGGTTGGGGGTTCCCTGGGGCGCAGCGGTTGAGAGTCCGCCTGCCAATGCAGGGGACACGGGTTCATGCCCTGGTCTGGAAAGATCCCACATGCCACGGAGCGGCTAGGCCTGTGAGCCATGGACGCTGAGCCTGCGCATCCGGAGCTTGTGCTCCGCAACGGGAGAGGCCACAACAGTGAGAGGCCCACGTACCACAAAAAAAAAAAAGAAGGAGGTGGAGGGTTAACATTCATATCAAGCACTTAGGTAAAAAATGATGGAGTAGATGGGACAGCAAAGAAGACTGTTTCAAGTCTTTCCAGAGTATGTATAAGACCTCTAATCTTAAGTAAAGTGGAGATTGGCTATTGCTTCCACTGGAAAAAATGGGCTTTGACCTATATTTTGCTCTTTCTTTCCTCACATCTCCTCTGTAGATTTCTATATTGTTGTTTTGAGGGGTTGCAAAACATATCAAAGCACATACCAATCATAACTTAAGAAAAGTAAAAGGGTCCTGGCATTACAGTGGGTACTTATAGCCTTAGAGGGCATCTTCAGCTGGCACCTTCAAAATGAGTAGTATTTCTAAGAAGTACACATCCCACAGGACTCAACAAACTTTGAGATCACTCTAGGTCTAGGGAAGCCCCAGAGTACAGAGAACTTACAGTACAAGTAAACAGTGGGGTCTCAATACAGATATGTTGATGCTAACCTTTCTTTTTCAGGAGGAAGAAGGGGAAGAGATAAGAAATTGGTTAAGAAGTTACAAGAAAAGTTATAGGTCAATTTCTCCTAGGAATAAAACTCCTAGCAGAGCTGACAAGAACCTGTTGTCCCAGCATAAAAGCTTAATAGACTCATATTTTCTGCTGTAGAAATGCTGGCAGTTTCTGTGCTCTCATAGCCAGTTTTCTGTGTATACGTCTACCTTAGCATTTAGCACAATACACACTGTCCTATAGCTATTTCTGAGCACGATGGGCTTACGCAGTAGACAGTAAGCTTATGGAGAGCAGAGATCATGTCTTTTTCATCTGGGTACTATCATATACCTAACAGTGTACCATATAAACAACAAAAGCTCAATAAAAGCTTATTGAGTAAAAATGGCTTATATACCAGCTGAGCACTCTGTAGGTAATAACAAATTCATTCATTTTTTCCCCCATTACTCTTAGCTCCAGATCAAGAAGAGTTATATGCCAGGAGCTCACTAGGACCAACAAATCTTAGATTCCTGCAGGCACACTCCTTAATGTGTGGCAAGTCGTCTCTTCCCATTTCTTCCCTCTGCCTCTGTTCCTAGCTTTAATGAGTTAATCTAGAGCAGTGGTTCTCAATTTTTCAAGTGCACCAGGATCACCTAGAAGACTCTTTAAAAACAAATTCCTAGGCCCACAACCAGAATTTCTGCTTCAGTGGGTCTGAGGTAGGGATCAAGAATTTGCATTTGTAACAAGTTCCCAAATGATGCTGATGTTATTGGTCCACTTTGAGAGTCCCATGTTGCCAAGGTTACATAGGAGCAAGCACTTAGTCTGGAGAGTAGATGCTTATTTCATGAGCGCAGGTTCTGATGGGAGACAAAAAACGGTTTCTCAAATGCAAACTCTGACTCCTCTAATCTAACCCCCTTGGTTGACATGACTACAGGCAACAATGGACACATTAGCATGTCAAACTATCAACACAGGGACCTTCAGGTTACCATCTGTTGGTGCCTTGGAGCACAAGCTCCCAGTTTTTTCAACTCTCTGACCATAGCAAAGGAGAGAAAGCCCTGCTTGGTACCCAGGAAGTGCACCATTGTTGAGGAAAACAGAAGAACAGTGAGAGATGAGCAAGGTTATAATCATTGAGGAGACTAGCACAGCTCTAACTCATGCTGGCCCCAAGATTTACAATAAAAATCATAATGATAATAGCTAAAATATATTGAACACTTACTTTGTGCAAAAAAAAAAATCCTATTCTAAGTGTTTCATATATATTAGCTCATTTAATCCTCAAAACAATTCTACGAGCTAAATACTATTCTTACGCCCATTTTACAGATGAAGAAACTGAGTCCCAAGAAAAGGTAAAATAAATTAACCAAGATTACACTGCTAGGAAGTAGCAGCATGAATATCTGAACTTAGATAGTCTAGCTCTGGAGCCCAAACTCTTGAACATTTTGTTCTACTGCCTCTCAAACCAACTCTACACTGCAAGTGGCAGCTGTCCTTCCCAAGCTCCACTCAGGCTCACAGACCCATGCAAAACACAAATGGGGGCAGCACATTCAGAGTCACTTCAAACTGCACCAAAACCCATAAATTCTTGGTCCAAGCCCAGGTTTGAGTTACACACACACACACACACACACACACACACACACACACACACACGCTAATCTATTAGGATTGGCAGTTAAATTCTCAGGGGAATTATTAAATTTTTAGAGGCAGGGTCAAAACAAAAACAAAAAACACACAGAAACTCAGGCTACAACCTGGCTAGACAGTAAACTCCATTAAGGGCAGAACCATTAAATTCTTTTAACAGACCTAAAGAGGACTTCCCTGGTGGTGCAGTGGTTAACAATCCACCTGCCAACGCAGGGGACACAGGTTTGAGCCCTGGCCTGGGAAGACCCCACATGCCACGGAGCAACTAAGCCCGTGAGCCACAACTACTGAGCCCACGCACCACGACTACTGAAGCGCGCACACCTAGAGCCCGTGCTCCGCAACAAGAGAAGCCACAGCACCACAACAAAGACCCAACACAGCCAAAAAAAAAAAAAAAAAAAAAAAAAAGACCCAAAGAGCTCTGGAAAATGCTAAGCATTTAGAAAGTTCTATGTACATTTCAAAGTGACGGTACAGAAAGAGCACAGGTGTTAAGCATCAGTGGGGAGAGATCAAGAGGAAATTTCCTAGGGTAGACAGAGATGGAGGCACAGAAAAACTTAGTCACACATTATAAAAGGAACAGAAAAGTTCGCTGACAAGGCCCAATATTCTCCCCTAGAAAAGCCTGAAGAAGCACAGATAATTCAGCTTAGAAACCAGGACCTAGGTTCTCGACAAGCATACTTCTCACTAGTGGAATAAGGAGATGCAGCAAAGGGCTGGGGTAGAGAGAGCATGGATGCTCCAGTGATTGGTGGAAACCAAATCAGTAAAAGGCCCTGGATGCTGTGTAAGGCATCTATGAAAGCTGGGTTCTCTGGAAGGAGCTGCTTCCCAGGCAACCAAGCCAGCCCCTTATCACCTTTACTTTCATCACTGGAGCAGAATGAAAGGTAATTGGGTTAATTATTAAAGAGGTCGTAGCTAGTACCACCTCCACTAATTGTCCATTAATCTGGGGTTTATAAACAGCTATCTTAATTGATGTTGAGTTGGAATGTGCCACTTACTTTATTAGCCTGGCAACTGGGTACCGGAGAGGTAAAGAACATGGAGAAGCGTCCAGCCAAGGAGATAAAGGGTCCAACACCAGAATTATCATTCACTTCTGTTCATACTCATGTAAGTATACCATGATGGCCTTCAACTGTATTCACTACTTTTCATCTTTCCTAGATTTGCCAACTCAAATGAAGATCTGATATACAGTAATTAAGCCATCTGTTGTATTAAACAACTATGATATTAAATTGAGAAATTAGACTAATTCTTAAATGTCAGCAAGCCCGAGGACCCAGAGTCCACCTAGCTGGCCAAACTAGATTAGACAGGCCTCCTGAGAGTAATTCCCTAAGATACCAGAAAAGTGGGGAATATCTAAGAAAGAGGACCACTGTTTTTAAAAAAGAGGAGAGGGGCAAAAGACAACCAAAAATAAAGTTAACAAGAAAAAGAAAAGTAAATTCTTGCAAAAGGGGTAGCTCTATTTTACTCACAACAGGCAAACAGAAGGATGCCTGGGATATGAGATTACATAAAGCAATAAATTGTAACACTGTATCACTGGGTTTGTAATATATAGACATAATATACATAGCAATAATAGCACAAAGGAGGGGTATGACAATGTAGCTATAATGGAACAAAGTTTCTGTATCTTACCAGAATCAAGTCTCTATAAGTCTGAAGTAGATCCTGATAAAGTACAGTTTAAAATCAAGAAAGGAATTAAAATAGCACATTAGAAGCTATCCACTTAATACAAAAGAAGTCAGTAGGGGCTTCCCTGGTGGCACAGTGGTTAAGAATCTGCCTGCCAATGCAAGGGACACAGGTTCGAGCCCTGGCCTGGGAAGATCCCACATGCCACACGAGCAACTAAGCCCGTGTGCCACAACTACTGAGCCTGCGCTCAAGAGCCCGCAAACCACAACTACTGAGCCCACGTGCCACAACTACTGAAGCCTGTGCGCCTAGAGCCCGTGCTCCTCAACAAGAGAAGCCACTGCAATGAGAAGCCCGTACACCGCAACAAAGAGTAGCCCCCACTTGCCGCAACTAGAGAATGCTCACGCACAGCAACAAAGACCCAACACAGCCAAAAATAAAAACAAACAAATTAATTAATTTTAAGAAAAAGTAAAGGAGAAACAGTAATAAAAAAAGACATTAGAAATACAGAAAACAAACAGCAAAATGGCAGGCAAAAATCTAACTATATTAATAACATTAAATGTGAATGAACTAAACAATCTAATCAAACGGCAGAGATTTTCAGACTAGATAAAAAACAACTATATGCTTTCTATAGGAGACACACTTTATATTCTGATATATAAAATAGTCTGCAAGTAAAAGGATGGGAAAATATATATTACACAACCTACATCCATAAAAGAGCTGGAGTAGCTATACTGATGTAAGAAAAACTAGACTTAAAGACAATATTACTAGAGAATATAACCTTTAAAAATTGTGAATCACTATGTTGTACACCTGAAACTTATATAATATTGTACCATCATCTATACCTGAAAAAAAAAAACAATGTTACACGAGATAGAGGAACATTTTATAACGAAAAAGTTGATTCATCAGGGAGGCAAAACAATTACAAATATATAGGTACCTAACAACAAAGTCCCAAAATATATGAGGCAAAAACTGACAAAACTGAAGGGAGAAATATACAATTCAGGAATAACATTAGAAATTTCAATACTCCATTCTTAATAATGGGTAGAACAACCTGACAGAAAATCAGCAAGGGTGTACAAAACTTGAATAACACTATCAACCAAGTAGATCTCCCTGGCATCTACAGAACCCTCCACACGGCGACAAAAGAATATACAACCTTGCCATGCACACAGGTAACATTCTCCAGAACAGACCATATGCTAAGCCATTAAGCAAGTTTCAATAAATTTACAGTAACTGAACTCATACAAAGTATGTTCTTAGACCACAGTAAAATTAAATAAGAAAGCAACAACAGAAGGAAATTTGTAAAAATTGAAAAACACACTCCTAAACTAATGGCTCAAAGAAGAAATCCTAAGAGAAATTAGGATGACTGGGCACAAAGCCCATGACACTCAACCAGGCCCCAATGACCTGTAGCTAGAAGCAAAAAAATCCTGACACTTCCCATTGATTTTAATCAAAATACTAAATTAAATCCATCAGGACCACATCTGCTCGGAGCAGATGCTCATTAGGATGAAAGTCAAAAAGATTAGACAGAACAGATAACTAATACACTACATTACCCAGGTCCCTATCCCTCAGCGTTTCTCTTCCAGTAATTACCAGGAAGACGTCAAATGCCAGGGCTTCTCATTTCACTTATATCAGGTCTCAAGCATGCAGAAAAATATTATAGGCTTAAGAACCTTTCGGCAGATACTCCCTACTCGAACTCAGGCAAAACATGGCACAGAAGGCAGAACAGAGTTACTATGAGTCAGGCAGACCTGGTTTAAAGTTCCAGGTCTGCCTCTCACTGCATTATATTGGACAAGTAATGTAACTTCTCTGAACCTCAGCTTTCTTCCCTACAGAATGGAAACACACTATCTACTTCATAGGGCTGTCATAATGTATGGGAAAGCACTTTGGACTGTACCTGGCCCATAGTAGGCAGTCATTAACTTCATTTCCTTCTCTGTTACAGACTGCTATTACTATACAGAGCTAGAGCTGTCTGCTAAAAAGTCAGCAGGGGGAGCGCCCCAGACTTTTGCGTGTTTCCCCAAAAATATACCAGTAAAGTTGCAGTAGCTTTAAATGTAGTTATACCTCTTTAAGTACAGGTTCAGAATTTGTGTTGCTGAAGAAGGGGCCTGGTGTGGGTTGATGGGTGACTGGAGGCCACCAGGAACCTACAGAATTGTGGAGAAGACAACAAGATAAGGCGGAAGACATGAAGATTAACAGACTATCAAAACACTTCTCTGTAGCAGCTTCTGTTTTATATTACTGCTTTCAGGCTCTTGTGGGAGGAAGTGGGCAGAATGGATCTTAATTTTCTGCAAATCCATTTTTGTTGATGATTCTGAATGGCTTTGGCTAGGGTCCATTGAAAACTCATTTGCCACTGGTAATGCCTCCTAAAACTGCAGGTGTGTATATACTTTGTCCCTCCAGGTCTGCCAAATTTCCATGCTTCACCCCTACAAAAAGCCACTCACCATACAAAGGTTTCTGCCTTATATTTGGAGCTAAGAACCAAACAGCAAGGCTGAGGTACAGCCAACCACCTAAACTCTGAGCTACAGAAGAGCAGGGATCTTGTCTGTCTTATTCACTCTGGTAGCCTACAACAGTGCCTGGCACACAGCTGTGGAACAAACGTCTACTGAATCTAATTGTTCTGAGACCATCACAACCTCATTCCAATCATATAAGAGAAAGTGCCTTTCCAGGAAAACTGGGAGTGCTTACTGCTAAAACACTAATTTGTCTTCACTTCAAAAGCCATTATTACAGCAGCTCTATCTATTACATGATCACAAAATAAGTTTAATAGAAAGCAAAACATCTGTGTCCAGGAGGGCATGAAGGCTCGGGGAAAGGCCTATTATATAATAAGATTTTCCTTAGCAAGCACTACTGGGTCACAAAAAGCTATGTCTAGAAACCACTTAAAATAGAGGAATTAGAACAAATAAGAAAACCCCTGAAGATCAGCCAAGTTCCCTGGGACCTCTTTCCCTTTTCTAGATTAAGGACCTAGAAGAAGAATGCTATTTTGATGCTCTGTCCTTAAAAATAGCTGTGGGAGGCAGGCAGACTAGGAAACAGAAGTCCCACTGCCTGGTTCACTTCTGGCTCCTCTACTTCTAGCTGCATCACTCTGGGCAAGTTAGCCTTCTGGGCTTCAGTTCCCACCACTGTTAGATAATAGCACCCATCTCATAGGATTACTGTGAGAATGAAATGAAATATGACTAGGAAGAGCACTTAAAACACTCCCTAGCATACAGCCAATGCTCAATGAATGTTAAGCTTTTTTTTTGTTGCTGTTATTATTATCATTGGAATTTTCTCGAGAGAAGAATAAAAGTAACACAAAACTGTCAACAGAATCTGGAGGGACATCCAAATGTCTACAAATGATGAGGGCATTTAAGAAAAGACCAGTGGGGTAGATGCAAACTATTACATACAGAATGGATAAACAACAAGGTCCTACTGTATAGCACAGGGAACTATATTCAATATCCTGGGATAAACCATAATGAAAAATAATATAAAAAGAAAATATATATGTGTATAACTGAGTCACTTTGCTGTACAGCAGAAATTAACACAACATTGTAAATCAAGTATACTTCAATAAAAAAAAGAAGAAAAAAGAAGAAAAGACCAGTGGATACTCTGCAACATGCATCTTGAGAAAATGGGAGAAATGAGTTTAAATGTGAACGGAAACCATCCGCTAATCTAATTCAAGAATGAGCTTCTTGAGAGCCTAGATTTCCTTCCTCTCAAGGCACTCTACATCTTTTGTTAGAGAACTTTTCTCAGTAGATTTCATGTTTGTAAACTGCCTGCTGGAACATAACCCCTATATTCAAAGGTATCCATAAGTGAAACTGGACTATTTGGGGTCAGACCTCTGGGCATAAAGCAGGGAAGAAGAAATGGAGGTAAAGAGTTATTAGATCAAAGGAGAGAAAAACAACATACAGCTGTTCCAAAAAAACTAAATGCAAAGGAAATAGAGACTTCCCAGCAGTAGAGGAGCAGGGAGCTGCTGTGTTGGGTGGTAGAGGCAGATGTCTGGAACAAAGAAGGATGGAGAAGAACTCTGTAGTACTGTCTGGCAGCAAGTGATTATCTGCCAGTGAGGAGCTTCCACGTGCCATTAGCCAAGCCACACAGAAGCGCCAAGCAAGGAGAGCCATGGGGTCTGTTTACTGACTAGGGCCCTCCTCAGTCAAGGTTGTCAGGACACCATGGTGCAGTCTACTCCCCCACCAAGCCTGGGCCTATGAAACCCTGGTGTCCAGTAGAGAGAAACCATTGAGGTTTCTGGGGTTTCTAGGCCTTGACACTGGGTCAAGGATACTATACTTAAAGGAAGCCAGGTCCCATGGCTTACCAGCTGCCACAACAGCTTGGTCAGAAATCATATTCCCCCAGCCTGACAGTGCTACTGCCTCACACCGATCCCTCTCTACCTTTAACCACCATGTGGCCCAGATTTTCCAAAATGTAATGTCATGTGAATTTTTTAAATAAAGATGCTTATTAAAGATACACCAAGAGACTTCCCTGGTGGCACAGTGGTTAAGAATCTGCCTGCCAATGCAGGGGACACAGGTTCAATCCCTGAAGATCCAACATGCTGTGGAGCAACTAAGCCCATGCGCCACAACTACTGAGCCTGTGCTCTAGAGCCCACGAGCCACAACTACTGAGCCCACGTGCCACAACTACTGAAGTCCGTGCACCGCAATGAAGAGTAACCCCCGCTCACTGCAACTAGAGAAAGCCTGCGCACAGCAATGAAGACCCAGCGCAGCCAAAAATTTAATTTATTTTTTAAAAAATACACCAAAATGTGGCTTGATTTTTATAGTTTTTAATGCCTTCACATACATAAATTTACAAGTTGGCAGTGCAGGTGGGGGGGAAGGGGGAAAAGAGAAAAACCTTTGTTAGAAAAAAAATAGATTCTGCTTTGTTTCCTTCTCTAGACTGCCCAGAAGCAGCAGCATACACTGGGTCTCAGCCCAGTCACATCACGCATATTAGCCCCCAAACGTTGGTCACTAAGTTATTCAGCCACCATAAAACTGCCTCGGCTGGGTTTGTCCAGTCCATTTTCTATTCTGTGGAAATTTCTAAGCCAGCTCCATGGGTCCCTCTCCTCCTTCTTCCTCTGAAGATTCTTCCACAGGGCCTGGAAACTCCATGTGCTGGCAGCAGCAATGGGTTGGAGAGGTGTGCTTTCAGTCCTAATTAAATCACAGGATCTGGCTCATGTGTACCTCAACAATAAAACATGAGCAAGGCATCTTTATCATTCAATTTAAAAAGTCTATTTGCTGGATTAAGAAACAAATGGTTTAAATAAATTTTTAAAAAGATGTCTGGGGACCTCCCTGGTGGTGAAGTAGATAAGAATCCGCCTGCCAATGCAGGGGACATGGGTTCGACCCCTGGCCCGGGAAGATCCCACATGCTGTGCAGCAACTAAGCCCGCACACCACAACTACTGAGCCCACATGCCACAACTACTGAAGCCCGCGTGCCCAGAGCCCGTGCTCCACAACAAAGAGAAGCCACCGCAATGAGAAGCCCACACACTGCAACAAAGAGTAGCTCCCGCTCGCTGCAACTGGAGAAAAGCCTGTGTGCAGCAACGAAGACCCAACGCAGCCAAAAATAGATTAATTAATTAATTAATTAAAAAAGAGATGTCTGAAGGAAGTGGGAATGGGCAAAAGAAGCAGCTTTCCTCAATCTGTAGTTTCCTGCCCTGAAGTAAGGAACCAAGTACAAGACCTTAAAAAAGAGTTTTCAGCCAGATGCCAAGATGCCATCACATCAACATAGGTAAAGGAGGGGAAAGCTTTACACGGCTCCCTCCCCCTTTAAATTTTCAAAATCCAAAGAAACAACTCCTTACCTGCCAGGACCCTGTTAACAGAAGAGTGAGTAGCCAAGCCAGGCTGTCCACGTTCATGAAAAATCCCAGCATAAGGCAAGTACTCAGGCAGCAAGAAACGCCTATAAGATGGGAAGGAAATCCAAAAAAGAAGGGATATATGTATATGCATAGCTGATTGATTTTGCTGAACAGCAGAAACTAATACAACATTGTAAAGCAACTACACGCCAATAAAAATTAATTTAAAAAAACGCCTATATGAAGGAATCACGCGTTAAAAGCCTACTACAGACTGCCTTAAAACAAAGGAGATATACTATCTACCAACCCTCAACAATCAAAGATAAGGGATCCACTAAGCCTAGGAATCCAAAGAAACCTAGAGCAGAGTACAATTCCTCTCACACGTTTGCATCTTCTTCCAATCTTTCTTCTAAAGTTTCCCGGGGCTTCTATTCTTGAACAGGATGCTCCCAATCCATTTTTCTATGTCTTTTCATTGTGGTTAATCATTTCCTGTCAATTCTTTAGGTGGCAGGGCTGGACTGTAGGCTCACTAGGAAATAACTGCAGATATGGACAATCCACCAGATTGTCCATATCTGGAATTATCTGTCCAGGACAAATAATTTTGTCCAAATAGGTCTGTCCAGGACAAACCTACCAGAAAGTAGGTTTAAAAATCTCAGCCTCTCATAAAGCCTCCCTCAGAAAAGTCTCTCATAAAAGTTGACTATCCAGTTCTTACCTTGGGACAAAGCGTCCAAGTGAAGGTGCAGACATCCGGGCATTTCGTGGAGCTCGGTGCCTGGATCTGTCACCATTGTCCCTGGAGAAAACAAAAAGACTACACCTAAGAGAGTCACTAAAGCAGAAACACCAGCCCAAAAGACAGACATCCCGCAAACTAAATTCCTACACTTAGGTGAAGGTCCCAGAGAAATTAGTCATCTGGTTGCTTACTAATTTGGGTGGCACATTAATATACTATGTTTCTGGAGTACCTCAATTAAAATATTTATGAGCATTTACTAAACAGTTCAGTAAGAAGGAAGATTTTTCTTGAAATAATGTGGTCTCTGAACTCTGCAGCATCTGAAATTGAGGCTAAGTTTAGATCTTCTAAAGGGATTTAGAATGGATATGTATATAAACATATCTCTTTCTAGACTGAAAGACAGAGAAACTTTGGCTTCGGGGGATCTTGAAGGAATAAGAATTCTCCCATCAAGTTCATTCAACAAATGGTTATCTTTAAATCTGTTTAGGTCCTTGGTGTGGAAAAAGCATAGATATATGAAAGAAAAACAACACAAGAAAAAGACTAGGCAGTCCTTTCTTTTAGAGACTGAAAAATTAACAATGATGAAGATTATTAGACAAGGCAATCCTAAGCTTGGTCATTTGATTAAAAAGAAAAAAGTCTAGTGTTTTCTTTATGGTCTGTTAAAGTAATGGTAATAAACACCATTTACTAAAAATCTACTAAGTCCTAATACAAAGGTTATTAATATGTTACCCCATTTAATCTTTTGAGTTTCCCATTAAGTCTCATTAGATCTGTTTCACAGATAAGGAAACTAAGGACCAGAGAGGCAAATGCCCAAGGTCACACAACTAGTAAGTGGTTGAGACAAGATTCAAGGAAGATCCATCTGACTCTGAAGCCCTTGCTCTTTCCACTACACTTCACTGCTTCCTACAAGAGAAGACAACAGAAACTTCACGTGGCTTAGTTTCCAATGCATCAAAGGAACAATAAGCCAAAGGGCACTCTGGCTGGATAGAGCAGTTAATTAGCTGTTTAACCAACTCCACAAAATAAATGAACCTCTTGAGAGCTTGATTTGGGGTATGTTCTGAATCCTTCCTTTGGATTATCTTCAACTTAATGAGATAATCTTCAAACTGGCACTGTAACCAAAGTTAAGACAACACTGGCTTTCAAGTGTACTACTGGGACCCTTACAAACCAGAAATGAAAGCCTAGGAAGGTTTTTATATCTTGGTGGAACTGGATGCTGAGCATTTAGAGACAAATCAATATCAGGGATATTGGAAGCTGATCCATTAAAAGTCAGTACTTGGTTTTTATTTTCCCAGAAGAGAAAGCATATTACTGTTTTCTTTAACATATCATATTCCTGTGACTTGAAACTCTACAGATGAAGGGAGAGGCAAGGAAAGAGAGATAAGACCATATGGAAAGTGAAAAAGGGATTATAAAGAACAACGAGGGCTTCCCTGGTGGCGCAGTGGTTGAGAGTCCGCCTGCTGATGCAGGGGACATGGGTTCGTGCCCCGGTCCAGGAGGATCCCACATGCTGCGGAGCGGCTAGGCCCGTGAGCCATGGCCGCTGGGCCTGCATGTCCGGAGCCTGTGCTCTGCAACGGGAGAGGCCACAGCAGTGAGAGGCCCGGGTACCACAAAAAAAAAAAAAAAAAAAAAAAAAAAAAAGAACAACGAGATCAGAAGTTCCTGACCAGCAGACTGCAGCTCTGGGGAGCCCACAAATTATTATAAGGAGTAGCTGAATATCAAACAAATAAGACAGCTCCCAAATTAAGTATATTATTATTTTTCAAGTATATGTAGATTCAAGTTGTGATCAAAGTACCAACTCGGTTAAAAGTACAAGTGAACTCATGACAGCTTTTCATAACAGTATATTTTACTTACAGATGGGCACTAAAAGTGCAACTAATTATCATGAGAGAAGTTAGAACACATATTAATGTTAAGAAGGGTTCTAAGGGGGGGGGAAGGGTCCTAAGCCTCAAGAAGGTTGAAAATTAAGTTATAGAAAGAAGCATCATGGGACAAATCCAATTACTTTATTCTACAGCTAAGAAAGAGCTGGCCTTCCCAGAACCACGCTGTGGAGCTGACAATTTACTTCTGAACAAGGACCAAAGAGCCCTCTCTCTCTGGACAATAAACAGTGCTCTATCTGGCATTAGCAGAGTTGAAGAGCAGGGAAGGAGAGGGATGTACAGGAAACAGTACTGATCAGCAGTTGCCAGAATCAAACATGACACAGAGCTGGGTGAAAGGACATATGAAGATAACTTAGAAAAATGGGCAAATGCCAGGGCTGGGAGAAAATTTGGCTCCTATGACATATTTCACAAGCCTCTTTTAATTGTTATTAAAACCTAAAAACAATTAACTTCTTTCTGATTCAATTTCTCCTTCCGTCTAAAAAAAAAAAAAAGGGAGGAGGAAGGGCAAAACATGGTCAGAGATAATGGCTTTATGTTATTTAGAGATTACCGGAAGATATATATATATATATATATATATGAAAATCAGCTGGCTCAGATACAAGCAGTCTCAGAATGATGGTTACATTAGGCACCGCAAAAGAGGCAATAATATTAAGTGAGTGGAGATGTATCTCTTGGTCCTCAGTTTAACATCTTGACTAATGATGGGGAAGTAGGAGTTAAACAGCATCTCAATAAAATATAGAGAAGACTTCAAATTGAAAGTGTTGAGCACACTAGCAAAGAAGGAGAAATGACAGAATTGTACACAGAACAATTAGAAAAATGTGAAATGTAGTGAACACGCAAATGAGATGCTGCCTATGGGAGGAAAAAAACACAGGCATCTAGGAGAAAATAGCCTAGAACAGCTCAAACATTTCCTGACCAGGAAAAACTTAAAACATGAATGGGTAAGGTGGCAAAGGCCAGAATGTCCAACCACAGGACAAGTTAAGCAAGTAGAGGGCAAAAGCCCCATGTTTTAATGCTGGCACACAAAAATCCCTGACTAAAAGCATGGCCTTAAATAAATTAGAGGTGAAAAGAGCAACTAATGACTCTAGCTTCTATAGTCTAGAAAGAAGGGAAAATTCAAAATAAGGAGCTGAGATGGGGAAACAAACTTCAATGCAAAGGATATCTGCAAGGGCGGGGTCAGGGTAGAAGTGAGGGGAGAGGAAGAGTGGTTAAGAGTTTCAAGAAAAGGAAAAAAAAAAGTTTCAAGAAAAGGGCAAAGAAATTAAAAGTACTTAAAATAATGTTCAATTTAGAAAACTACACAGACTCTGACACTCACTTCAGTGCTGATACAAGACCAACATGGAGCAAGCCTCCACGAGATGAAGAAGGCAAATTTAGGCAGAGACTAAAGATTAGAAGATGTTTGCCAGGTGAACAGTGGGAGAAAGGCAGACCCAGAAAGACAGTTTACCTTAGGAATAATGGAGGGTGATAAATACTGGGCCTAACATAACATAGCCCATGCCCTTTTCAAGGGTAGTACTTAAAAAAAAACAAAAACAGTGAAGACCAGAGTATGCAAGCACGCTGGTACCACTCCTCTATCACTGGAGGACTCTTTCTCACCAGAATACTTTTCAGGGAAACACCAGAGAAATCCTCATCAATTTCATCAGCCAGAAGCTGCCTTTAAGCCAGCAGGATAGAAGCTGGCTGAGTTATTAATGGCCTTCCCAGTTGTTGAACTCTGTGCATCTCTGATTAACTCTCAGAAGGCTATTTGGGAAGGAGAGGGGGAAAAAAATAAGACTTTCTCATAAAGATTTTGTAAGGAAAAATCACCCTTCAAACAAGCATCCAAGACAACTGCCAAATACAAGAAAATGCATCTATGGAACAAGGGAGAAACACAGCAGCTACTCTTGCTAAATGCCTGGGATTAATTGCCTCAGAGAGAAGCTGTATTTTAAAGGAATGTGAAATACACCTACAGACTGCTGTCTGAGTCCTAACCAGAGAGTCAGGCTGCCATTACTACTCAGTGACAAATGGCTCTGACTTGGGCCTTTGTAAATAAAGCTCTGGCAGCACAAAGCTCAAAAGGCCATTATCTTCTTGACAATACACAGTTGACTGTGCTGAAAATTAGACCATTAAAAAAATACTTGTTTCCCTGTGCTCTTCAGTTTCTACTCAATCTCCAGACAATAGAAGGCCTAGCTGGTGTTCCTGTCCTTGGATGGCACAGTGATCTTGGCCAAGTCCTTTCTTTACTCGGGTGCTATTAGTAAGGCTCTAGACTCTACTTCGAAGGACTGTGCACGCATGTCAGGGCTAGATTTCTGGGAGGAAGGCACAGGCCCAGCTGATATCATTCATAGGGGATACCTAATAGCATAGGTCTCTTGGAACTTCAGAGCCTTAATTTTTCTCCAAGGAATAGTAATATAACAGATAATTACCACTTACAAATTCCTCTCCTTTCTTTTTCTTTCCTTTTTTTCTTTTTTTTTAATTTGTTTGTTTGGCTGCATTGGGTCTTCGTTGCTGCACGCGGGCTTTCTCTAGCTGCGGTGAGCAGGGGCTACTCTTTATTGCGGTGCGCGGGCTGCTCATTGCCGTGGCTTCTCTTGTTGTGGAGCACGGGCTCTAGGCACGCGGGCTTCAGTAGCTGTGGTACGCAGGCTCAGAAGTTGTGGCTCACGGGCTCTAGAGCGCAGGCTCAGTAGTTGTGGTGCACAGGCTTAGTTGCTCCGTGGCATGTGGGATCTTCCCGGACCAGGGCTTGAACCCATTTCCCCTGCACTGGCAGGCGGATTCTTAACCACTGCGCCACCAGGGAAGTCCTCTCCTTTCTTGTTCTACCTTTAATTTCATCTGCATGTATTATGCAAATCCATATTCCTATTGTGCATTTTATGTTAAAAAATAAATACATATCTCTAAGTGATAGTTATCCTCCTTTCCCCCTCTTCCTTCACAGCTGTTTAATTCTTTAAATCCAGATATATTCCATTTTCTTTCTCTTCTCCTAGCATTCCTCATAATAAATATTCATATGTATTTTAGTTGCCCAGAAAGAATACTAATTTTAAAGCTGCCAAGCAATATTATATATTTCTAAGCAATAGGCTCAAAACCCTCAGGAAAGAGCTGGAATTCAGGTAGGCATATATTTTATAAATCTGTTGGGGCTCCACAGGTACCAGATATCCTATTCCTAATCCTCAGGAAGTCTCTCCACTTTTCTGAAACTTTTCATTATTCTACCTCTGCTGAGTACAAGGGAAATCCTTCTAAGATAGGTAGTTAGCTCCAACAAAGATCCAAGAGCTTTAGGGCTAAAATAAACTTCAGAGATTATCTAATCTAATTTTACAAGGTCAGACATTGAGGCCTAGGGTAGGAGAGGGACTTGCCAAAGGTCAAATGGCATATCACAGGCTCAGCCGAAACTGGAACGCGGGGCTATTCCCTAGACAATAGTTGTCAGGCTCTGGGAACCAGTGGGCACTAACAGGAGATCCCAGTTCCAATCACAGCTGTTCTGGGAGTCACTTGCTACTTTGTAAACTTAGCTCAAAATCAGTTCCAGTAAGAGTAAAAAAGGACTGCGGCAACATTTTATTTGGAGAAGTAGGAAGTGAGGCAGCTGAGCTCTCACACAGCTCATCTCCCCAGGAACATTCACAAACAGGCCCCACTCTTATAAAACACCAAGGCCTCTTATGTCTAATACTTAACATTCAGTCCTCATATGTCCGCATATGTATTTTGCCCACTGTTTTCTAACTGGTTTTCCTGCATCCATATACTTGCCACCTGCCTAACAACCACTGTCAGAATTCGCTGCCTAAAACACATGTTGAATAATGGCTGTCCCTAGACAAAAACAAGGCCAAAATTTCTCAGCCAGGCACTCCAGGCCCTCCACAGTCCATGTCTTTCCGATCTTATCGCTCAAAGTACAAATACTCTGTTGCTCTAACCACAGATGTATGCAGGGTCTCTGAACAAACCCTGTAAATCTTCTGTGTCTGGGCTTTTGCTTAAGCTACTCCTTTGTCTAGAATCTCCTTCCCTACTTCCATCCTCCACATCAATTCGTTGAAGTCCTATGGGGTCTTCACACCTAGCTGAAACCCATGAAGCCTTCTCACATCTCCCCAAGTACTCTCTCCCTTCATACAATGCTGTCCTGTACTTTAGGTGTACCTTATTACAGTCTATCTTATAAGATATTGTGTAAAAATCTGATGTTATTCCATAGCTTAAAACTCTTCAGTGACTCCCTCTCACCTGCAGGGTACAGTTCTCCTCCTTTGCAAGGCACACAAGACTCCCCAAGATCTGGTACCACTCTAACTCTCGGGGCTCATCTCCTGCTGTATCTTGGACTTTACAACCTGACCATACTTGTCAACAAGGGAATTCTTGACATGCTCCATGCTGTTTCATGTTTCTATGACTATGCATTTATTTGCCTTTCTTCTAAGTATATCTGGAGAAAAGTCCTATTTTAAGACTTTCTCTTTTATAAACCCACGCTGTAAAAAACAATCAACCACCACAAACATCAATTAAATGAAATTATTTAAAACTCTGGTAAAAAGGAAGTGAATGGTTTCTTATCTCATCTCACTTTAAGAACTACTTCTATATAATACCACCACTCAATAACTGTAGCTGGTTGCCTGATCCTTGACTGCTTTGGCAGGTTCCAGTCTGTAAAGAGAATAGTCACTTTACAGCGTGTTCCCTTATAGTTTCTCTTGCACTTCTAATATCAAAGAGATTATGGTAAGTCAAAGGAAGAAACAAAGGCAACCCCATTTCAGAATGAAGTACACAACTTCTTGCTCTGAAGATCTGCCCTTTCCCTTTCTCGGCTATAAGTAACATAACTGTTATTAGTAGTCACTGACTCCCATAGGAGTCCTGGAAATTTGGGGCATAGAAGAGAGAGCAGGGGCAAACACTACCAAGGACATGTGACTTCACTCTCCTGGAATTTCTAGCCATGAGAACTTGACACAAGTATGTGAGTCTCACAAAGCTGTCAGGATTTCACCTATAGACAGATAAGAGTAACATCATCGGGTTTCTAACATATTTTCTTTGTGTGACTCAATTAAATTTCCATAGTGGCAAAAGGGCAGATGAAGAATATTAAATTCTGAACTATAAAGGCGAGTAACTTCTATGCCACACCCAGTCAGATGGCAGAATGGAGTGACAGCCTTCAGAACTGTCCTCAGCTACATTATATACCAAGAAGACCTTTTAATGACTTCCTTGCTACAAGGTGTCTAGCAAGGGGACCATGAAAACCTTCTGGTTGAGGCTCCTCCGCACATGTGTATGTGGTACTGCTAGAACATATCATGCCAAACTAAGGAACCAGAACCCATCTTGGGCAACCAGAAATGACTGCCATTCATTTCACAATGAAACGGTTTTGCATATTTGGTCACAATATGCATTTCTGGGTAAAAGGAACCCAAATACAACGAGATAAATTAGAAGAGTTAATAAAACAAATGTAACTGACTTCAAGACACTTCATCTGAAAGACCAGGCTGAAAGACTAGAATTCTCACTGAGACGTTTTCCCCAAGTACAGACCGGTGTCACAACTGTGAATGAAGGATTTGTTCTCTCTGTGCTGGCAACAATTTTTAAGAAGTTGAGGGACTTCCCTGGTGGTCCAGTGGTTGAGAATCTGCTTTCCAATGCAAGGGACACGGGTTCGATCCCTGGTCGGGGAACTAAGATCCGCAACTAGGCCCGCACGCTCTGGAGCCCACACACCACGAGAGAGCCTGCACGCTGCAACTGCTAAGCCCACGCACTCTAAGAGCCCACGCACCACAACTAGAGAAAAGCCTGTGTGCTGCAACAAAGAGCCTGCGCACTGCAAAGAAAGATCCCGTGTGCCGCAACTAGGACCTGATGCAGCCAAATTAATAATTAAAAAAAAAAAAAAGTTGAATATAATTACGCAGTGTTGGAGATATTTGTGACTGATCTAATCTGAAGCTTCTCCAGTTCTGTCATTAGCTCAGGGTATCCTTGCCTTGGAAGGCAAAGCAGGTAAAAAATGAGGCAAGAAGATGAACTGGAGATGATTCTAGGATTATAATTACATTTAGAATAACAGATAAAATGAGAGGGGAGGGTGAGGGTAGGTTGAACAACAGTCATAAAGTCACAGGTACCACCTCTTTTGCTGGCCTTAGAAACTACAGGAACACAGCACTCAACCTGGGCTTCATAAAAGCCTCCCTCCCTCTTTCCAAAGGGATGGTGAAAATAAAAATGTGAGTTTTCCTTATGCTTATTTGCCATCTACATTCTAGCAGGTGGTCTGAGCTCAGAAGGAGGCAGACAGCAGGGTCGGGGCAGCCACACCTTTACCCTGCTTGTGAACATCTTTATGCAAAGACAGATGCTGAGGGCTTCAGGACAGACCACCTGACAGCAGGTTTCTGGATGTCCTATTTGTGCATTTTGATAAACACAGGGACCCTGAAGTCTCAGTCCTTGCCGCAGACAGAGACAAATGACAGGAGAAGATGCCTGCCTGGGAAGACGGTCATTAATCCAGACCACAAAAGAATAGAAAGTTTAACCTGATGTTGACCAACCTTCAAACCTATCTTCCCTAGCGATAAATCTAGATAGTCTTGCTGCACAGCAAGCTCATGGAGCAAGGGCTCAAATATGGTTGTACATCATTTTTAAAGGTTTTTAAATCTGCAGGACACTAAAGTCAGACACTAAACATGCTTGCTCCTGATCTCTAATCTTAGACATGTCTGACTTTGGTCAAGCCTCTGTATCCTTATTTTAAAAAACACAATGAAATGAACAACTATCTCACTGGGTTATTATAAGGAGTAAACAAGATTTTAAAAGACATATGTATATTAGTGTATTTATATATACTACAAATGTTGTGTATGTTATAAATTAGTATACATGAAAAATGTGATAGCTGATACCTTTCATTCAATGGATGATCAAAGAGAACCAAAAAAGATGGGATCTGCGTAATGTCTCCCTTTTGTTTTCTGAGGTCCCTCTACACCTGGATGGGACAAGCTAGAGAAAGGCAAAATGATCTGTGACTTAGCAAATGGAAGGAGAGTGAAGAGGTTGGAGTGGGGTGGCAAAGGCAAGACCATGCTGTGCTGTGAAGGTGAGGAAACCCAGGAGAAGAACAGTCTCTCTTAATGGTACCCTAAGTGTTAGGATTCCCGGCCATATCTAACTTAATCCGCTTCTCTGTACTTGAAAGAACTATAAATTATGACTGTATAAGCCTGTAACTTTCTTTCTAGTTATCAAAGCTGAGGAAAAGGATTCGGGCAGAGAAATTTAAATGGGCTGGTACATTCCCTACTTTCTCACTTTCTCTCTCCTCAGAGTACCTAGAAATTAAGAGAAGAGGCACAACCACAAGCAGCCCTTGGTTTACAGTAGGGGGAGGAGGGCGGGGAAAGAGACAGAGAAAGAATGAACAGACGGTAACTCAGCATCAACCAGCCGGCAACAACCTTCACTAGAAGACCTGGACTGCTAATACTGAGGTGACTAATCCACAGCTGCTATTAAAAACAAGTTTATAGTCTGCTTCAGCCCCACAAGAAAGGCACACACCAAGGCGAGGGACTTTCGGAGGGGCTTTAGAGAAACCAGCCCATTGTTACTAACCAGGGAGCAATACAATGGTAAGTCAGTGCATGAAAGGTGAAGAGGGTGATGTAAATTCAGGCTGCGCTGAAGCCAGGGGGAGGCAAGAGCACAGGTGGGCTGTGGGGAGCACAGGGAGGAGGCAGTCTGACACAGGAAAATCAAGGGGGAAGGAAGGGGAAAGGGAGGAGGTGGTAACAGAAGAAAGAGAAGGTAAGATGAGAACAGAACATTTTAAACTAACCCAGAACTCCACTGTGAAGGACAAGTCACGAGGCAAGATACAGCTCAAAGGCATGAGCCCCACGTTTCACCACTGCGAAGAGATAACAGCCTTCCAAACATGCGTGGAGAGAGGGCTATGCAATCTGCACTGACTCCCAGAGCTCCACGGGATTACCGAGGCTTTTCAGCAGCACTAAGTCCCAGCAGCCTTGGCACTGTGCGTTGAAACTGCTTCCCTGAATAGACCCCGGTGCTGGAAAAATAATCATTTCTACAGGGGAACATATTTCCCTACAGGTATCTGCCTGGCTAAAGGAGTGGAGACTCTCCCTTCACTGCTGTGCCCACGTCCATCTTCCCCCAGCAGGGACTTAAGGCAGAAGGACACATCTGAGAGTCACAGAGCAGCTGGGCCCTTCTCCCACCACCCCTGCTCCGTTTGCCACAGCACAGCTGTTTGAGGGCAACCTTGCATTTCTTTCACATTTACATCTTCCTCAGACGAATGAGCCTCCCACTGAGTGCTCCTTCTGCTTCCCAGTACACAATTGGCCAGTGTGTTTAAGGATTGTATCGGGAAGGCCAATTGGTACGAAGGGTATTCCCACCTTCTTGGTCCTCTCTGGCAAAGATATTTCTCAAACACTTCATAAAGCTCCACTGCAAGATGGCTCCTGGGGAACTATTCATTCAGCTCACGAAAGAGGAAGGTGGAAGGGAGGCAGGAGCTCTTAAGATCCCAGACCTGACCAGGCTATGTCAAGATGAAGGGGAAAAAAAAAGGAAGATGACTGACAGGCTGTCCTATTCCAGTACTGCCAGCAAAAAAGATGGGGAAAGAAAAATGTTTAACCACCGTTCCCTCTTATTCTGCATGTTTTGAGAATATCAAAATATAGGAATCAAAGCAAGAGCCAAATGTCCAATCTGGTACAAGCCAGGAAAGCTCAGTTTCAAGATGGAAAGAAACACAATGCATGGCTAGAAAGGTCAGGAGCAGCAGGTCAGAGAATGTAAAACCCAGCAGGAAGATTGGGGAGCTTGACCTTGGAGCCCGGGGCTGACGCTGCTCCTTTAGCTCACCCCCGTACCCCAGCCGACCGCTCAAAGAGACTAGCAGAGCAAGGAATGACCTCTCAACCCCCACATTAATCTGACAGGCAACTTCCAAAGGATCCTTACTGGGGGTACAGGGAGACTGAGAACGTTTAGGGACAAGGGAGTAGGACCTCAGAGAAGCAGTGTGATTAAGGGTACTGAGAGAATCTGTCTCCTAGGGAAATCCGAGTATTGTCTTTGTTGTTAATCTCTGTATCTACTCTGCTTAAGAGAAAAAACACCAACCCTCCTGCCTCCCTGATGTTATGAAGACAGTCCACATGAAACACTTCCACAGTCACTGTTGACGCAAATGGGAAATTTAAAAGTTGCCTAAAGAGCAGCAGCCATTTTCTCCCAGCCTGGCCTGGGGACCAATGGGCTGTCTCTTCCCAGAGGCTTCAGGGAATCAGCAATGCAACTACCAGAGGTGGGAGTGCCCTGGGCATTTTAACCCTCTGTCCCTCACCCCATCCTATTTCTCATAAATAATAACTTAGGGGTTTGAAGCAAGAATGTCAAACCACTATTGCTCAGACAGTGGCCAACTTAGAAGCACTCACAGCTCGGGAGGAGGGGTAAGAAAGCAAGTTGAATATATACTTACTCAAAGTCCTCAAATTCCAAGTCGGTTCCCTCTACTGATGGACCCTGGTTGTCTGAGGAAGAGGAGGAGGTGGAAGAACGGAGGCGGTTCTGTTGGTAGCGCATAGAACGCTGGCGGATACTGTCTCTCCGTGAGAGATACTGGATCATCCTCTGGGCATAGTATGCAGCAGGAGATAATCTGAGAGAAACAGAGATGAACAAACACAAACTAGCACTAATGTGGGGAATACTGTGAAATCCAGCTCTCCCATCACATCTCCCTGCTGAGGCGAACTCTGGAGACATGAAAAATAAACGGCATTTAACTCACCAGGAGATTTGTACTGCACAATATGCTTGTCAGACTACCACCAGTGTTTCTGTTCTGAGATAAGGCAAACAGCTGTTTAATCAGTCATCATCTGATCAACAGCTGCCCCTTCCAAGAGTTTAACACTGGACCTTTCTTTTAGTTTCTTAAGGGACCTCTTTTAACTTCTCAGGGTGTGACCTTTATATAGATTCGCAGATTTTCCTTAATCATCCATATTCAAAATATAAGAAATGAAAGGGACCACAGCTTCTTTCATTTTATAGATGAGAAAACAGGCCAAGAGATGGTGAACCCGAGATGACTAAAGAAGGCATCTTCAGGCATCACCTTCACCAGGCAGGGCTCCTTTCTTCTCCAACAAATACTTGTAGCTCCAGATTTGTCCTAGCTCCTTAAGAGTACTTCTTTGAACCTCTTATCTCTCCTTTACAGATTATCCAGATATTTTAACACAGAGAAAATATTCAGGATAGAGACTGAGAGTAAAATATACTCAGGAGAACAGAAAATCTAAAAGAAAACAACAGCTTTTTTCTATTTCTTATGACAGAGCATCATAGGCTACGTGGGCACTGAGCAACACAGAAGACAACAGTCACTCTTCTTCTCCCTTACAATGGCTGTTCTCAGTAATTAGTCTTAAAAGACTTAATTTACTTTAAATTAGTAAAAGGTCTATATTCTTCCAGCTATGGTTCACTGTCTTCATAGTCCATGAAAATGTCTACTGTCCTATACAATTTGCACATTCCCTTCTTTCTCAAGTTTTTCCTCCATCTTTCATAACACATATAATTTGAGGCTGTGAACTGAGAAAGTGAGAGAACAGTAACAGAAAAATGTTTTATATATAATATTAAGTGGATTACTAAGAAATTTCAAGACTTAAAACCTGCCCAAGACCTAAAACCTGCCAACTTTGATTCAACAATTCCACTATTAATTTTATCCTACAGAAATACACCAGGATACGAAGAGATATATATATATTGCTGGCGCTAGTGAAAAACTGGGAAACACCCCAAATGTCCACCAACAGATTAAATAAATTACATCTATACAAAGAAACATTATATAACAATTGAAAAGAATATCCCTATATATGCACAATGAAAGCCCTCTAAAATAAAATTTTAAGGTGGGGGAAAAATTAAAGAATGATATGTATATACTAATACGTATATAAAAATATTTATTTCTGTAATTAGAACAAAAAAAATGAAACACAACAATCCTGATATGGATTCCTAGGGACCTTAACTTCTATAATGTTTGAATATAGAAGGGAAAAAAAGCATGCAACTTTTTTTTTCTAATGGAAATCTGGAAAAACTGATTGAGAATGGAAATGGAAATATTTACATCCAAATGGTAGGAAAAGTACAAACATCTTGCTGCCTGACCTTTCATTACCCCTGGACAAAGTAAGCCTCTAGGTAAATCCTCAGTAAATCTACTCACTCAGACCAAAGGAGATCCTGCAGTCAACTGCCTCACGAAACAGGGCTGCCTCTGAAATGCCTGTCATCAGAGATGGTGTCCTTCTGGCCAACCATCAAGCAGAATTTCCAAGCAGGCCAGGTGACAATCTTTGGAACTCAAAAGTCTGTGTTATGGAACAATATGCTGCATTTGGCACCTCTGAATCCAAATTATCTTTATACAGTAGGTGGGCATGGGACGTACAGAGGCCTTGGCCAAGATCATCAGAGAATAAGATTTAAAGTTTCAACTTGTGGAACTTTCACTGTCTCTTTGGGCACCTGTTCCCATGCATTTGGCAAGGATGAATCAAGAACCCTAAATTTTCAACAGACAGAAGCCAATACTCTTGAATTGTTCCTATAGCTACCAAATATACAGAAATCTTCCAGTAGAAATCAATTGTTGTTGGTTAAATTCTCAAGTCAGTCAGAGTAGAAAAGAATGTTAAAAAAAAGTTTTAAGAGGAGAATGAAGATTCTTTTTTTAGAAAAGATTCTGAAAAGTGACCATAAATACACTCATTACTGAGTTGATAGCCTACCTTAACTAATGGAAAAATTGTATTATGGTGATAGAGGCAGAAATAATGTTGATGCTGACAATAATAAATAAAGATTGTCCTTTTATGTAGGGGTAAAAATTCAGCACTAGGGGGCTTCCCTGGTGGTGCAGTGGTTGAGAGTCCGCCTGCCGATGCAGGGGACGCGAGTTCGTGCCCCGGTCTGGGAAGATCCCACATGCCGCGGAGCGGCTGGGCCCGTGAGCCATGGCCGCTGAGCCTGCGCGTCCGGAGCCTGTGCTCCACAACGGGAGAGGCCACAGCAGTGAGAGGCCCACATACAAAAAAAAAAAAAAAAAAAAAAATTCAGCACTAGGTAACCTCAATTGTTTAATTTCACCATTGGACAGGAATTCCCTAAACTACATAACTGTGCATCAATGGTAAAGAAAAATGGATTCACAATTATTAAGTACAAGTGCATCATAGCCTCATCTTTTTAGATATCCAGAGTGAAGCTAAGGATCTGAATGCTGACATGTCTCATAAAGGCTTTGACCTATACAGATTATGCAGGGTGAAATCTAAGAGGAAAAAGAAATTAAACAACCAGTAATGAGGTAACAATCATCCTCCTACTGAAGAGTGGATAATTATCAAACTCTAAAAGTGTTCCAAGTGAATATTTTAAATAACTCAAGTTTTCTTCAAGGAAGAATACTTCCCCCTCCAAAAAACCCTTTTTTGTGTTTAAAAGGAAAATGTAAAAATAACACCACCACAAAGTTTGGCCTTTCTGTGATAAAGAGATCTGAGTAGGAATAAATAACAAATTTATTACATGAAAGGAGGACAAATAATGGTCTTTAAGAGTCACCGTTAAACTTTGTCAGGTTAAAAATTCTGGGGATGAGATTCCCATTACTGTCCTAAAAGAAACTGTTTCACAGCAAGAAGTTCTCTCAGGGTTTCAAAGAATTTGATTCATGCAAAATATTTCCTTATTTAGGGCTTGTTACTTTCAAATATGACTAGAGACTAACATAAACTTCCTTGTTTCAGTCATCATCTAAGTTGCCTGCCCGTTTTAAAGTCATCAATCCCCATGTTCCCTGATCTGCCATTTCTGGGGTACGGAAAAGGAAGTAAGAGGATAACAGGGAATCTTTTCACTAGTATCTCAGAAAGAATGCTCAGTATCATGACATAACTGTAGTAACAACAAAATCACTCAATAACCTTGGAAACAAAAACCTTGGACTTGAAATTCTTAATCTACAGCAAAGCTCATTTAGCCTTTTCTGACCTACACTGTTAACTTCAACCCCACCATTATAAATTACCTTCTTCTTTTGGCAAAGCCTCACAATGTGCGGTCTGCTGTTGCTAGAGAATGTGCAGGTTATCCCCCTTTCGGATCATTAACAGAATTATTAAGTCCTGCTGTGACAACCCCAAAGGGCTGCTCACTATAAATAAATGTTATATAACAACTCAACACCCCATCCTCGGTCCTGAGTTACCAGTATAAGGTAAAGGTGGGCCTTAAACTCATCTGAATTCTTTTTTTTTTTTTTATCTCTTCAAGAACTTTTCAAATGTCTTCTAATGGGGGTAAGGCAAGCACTTTAATAATGTGTCAACTTGTTTTATTCAGTTACCCTTTTGTCAGTCATCTCTTCCGTCATATAGTCTCCAAAACTTCAACATCTGAATGAACTTGATTTCCGCCTTTTCATGTTCTAAATTTTCTCTCAAATGAGAGAGAATTGTTTGCTTTTAATTTGTAAGTGATTTCCCTATTAATAAAAAAACTTTTGTTTCCCTTTTGGCTGTCCATCTGAATGGCAACAGCCTCTCTGATGAGCAGAAAAGAAATATCCTGTGATTCTGCCAATGACCTCCTCAGGTCCCTCCTCTAGTGTCCCACTTACAAAAATGAGCCCCAAAGGACACGGGCTCAGTCATAACCCTCTGTCACCAGAGGCTCTGTTCACTTACCTGTAATACTTCCCAATCACCTGAACCACCTGTCTCAAAACTGTAACTGAAGAGTAAAAGAGCACCAGGACCAGAGAGGCACAGAATGGGGCTTCCAACAGCTTGGCAACCCCAAGGGCAGTCCCTCCCCCCCACCTAGTGCCATTTCTCACTTTGGCCTTACCTCGCTGGGTCTGGGTAAATTGGGTGCTCTCTGGATCCTGCTCCATCATAACGGGATAATGAAATGAGGGAAGACTCCAGCAGCCTCCTAGCAGAGATTAAAAAAATGGCAATAATCCCTGTCAATTACCAACTCAGAGGTCATTCATAAGGAAAAATGGGGGGAGAGATAAATAACATCCCCCTTTGCAGCTAGCTAACACCTCTTATCTGGGATCACACCCTTCCTATAAGCACTTAGAGGCATAAGTAAATGAAGAGCTCCAGAGCTCCCACGCTGGATATGGCCATTGTATCATGGTGAATACTGCTCTTCCGTCAGTGCAGTAGAGACATGATCTTATTTCTATTTCCAGTACCTCCAGTAGACAAATAGGAGGTTGGGATCAACATGGGAGAGGAAAATGAGGCATACCGAGAGACTATCATGTAGTGCCAACATTTACCTTGGTGTTCAGTTCCTGCATGTCATCCTAATCCACAGCCCCTTATCTTCTACACATTCTGCTCTGCCCACACCCTTTCTGTGAGTACTCCTACGGCTCTCTTAACAACTGATAAAAATCTCTAATTATATAATCTAGCCCAACTGTCAATTCAATGATCATATGTGTTACACACATATTTTATTGAGCACTTTTTTAGTGTCAGGCAAATACTAAGCACTTCACATGTAGTTCTTTATTTAAACCTCACCACAGCCTGAAAAGGTAAGCATTACTATACATACATGAGATCAATGGGCCTAGAAGTTAAGTGTATTGCACTGCAGCACACAGCTACCAAGCGATAGCACCAGGACTCCAGTGAAGGCCTGTCAACTCCAAAATGCTTCAAACCACTATGTACATGTATCCAGTGTGAGTCCCAACTAGAATGCAGGTCCAGTAACACTGGCTCTTCCCATTTATTTAAGGGAAGCCAAAAATCTGGACTTTTGCATGAAATCTCCTGTTACATTTTAGCTAAAACATTTTTTTTTCCTTTTCGTACAGGAAAGGCCAGTTTGACAAACATCTGACAAACATGGTTCGGGGCCCCCCAGTTTGCCATGTCTGCCACACTGCTTCCCAACTCAAATGTGCCTTGGCAGCCAATCAAGCTCCTACCATAGAAGACGTTTCAAAGGAAGTGGACTCAGAAAGAAATGCATATTGTTCCTCTCCAGCAGCATTTTGCCTGGCTCTACCAGGAGCAGGTCTCCAGCTCCCTGCTGGACTCTTTAAAGCACATCTGCAGGATAAGGACAGCAGCTACCAATCTTTTCCAATTGAGTTAATTCAATTCACTGTTATTAAAACCAGCTGGCTTTAGGTATAGTCATGTGCAGTCACTTTATCCCAGCGACTGGCTCACCGAAGCATTTTCCCTAACAGCCTGGGAAAGAGATACAACAGAGGCCCTGTCAACCTGGCTTGCTACCTTTCCCACCCAGGAAAATAACTGTTACATGATGTTTTGGATCTAGACAAGGCTTATAATCCCCACACTTAGGACAAGTTAAATAGTCCTACCACTGAAGGGAGTGAATACAATAAAACCAATGAGGAAGAGAAGAAAGCAATAAAACAACTTCTCTCTGGTTGAAAACCTGAATCTTCAATGATACCACTGTTTACAGCAGCAGAAATGCTGTGTTTCATCAATTCTAAGACACGCTTCCCCCCCCCAACGTTTTAATGTGTCTGAAATTAGGATACATTTTATAATTGTGTGACGCAGTTTAATTGGCAAGATTTTTTTCTATCATAGGAGCACATAAAATAATGGCATGTCTTTGAATCTTGAAATACGGACTATTTGTGAGAGGAAGGGATAGTGAGAGGTACACAGACTGGAGAAAGAAGAGAAGCGAAATTTTAAAAGAGTATCAATTTAGGCCATCATATATTCACTACTAATAAATTTGTCCTATAGGAATTAGGCGGGAGCTGAAGAACAGAAGCAAGATCTGAGAGCAGCTGACTGCCCTGGAACACCCAGAAGCTTGTTCTATCCCAGAGGGTTCTGGAATGAGTCTTGAATTTCATTGAGCCCTGTCGTGTTACCCTCCAAATGTCTGCTTAATAAGCAGAGGCCCTTTGACAAGAGGCATCCTCCAGAGTGACCAGTATATATCCTTCTTAAGTACTTCTGCCTGAAAAATGACCCTGCCAAATTAGGAGGCCAATATTACCCACTACTCTGCCAAGGCAGTGACAGTACTCAAAGAAATGAGATGACTTTTTAGAGATGCTGTGAAGGAGATTCTTGAACCAGAAGAGCTTGGTTTACACAATTTCAATTTTAATGATTCCATTTTATAATCCCGCAAACTCTACTTCCCACCCTAAATTCTTACCTTAATTAGGAAGGCGTCTTAAAACAGAGTTACACCAAAATGTTTAGTTTTGTCTCTGGGGAGTCCCTGATGAGGTTCTTTTGGAACATATATATAACCCCTGTGCCTACTTACTAGAATCTGTTGGCACCATTTGCTCCTCAGGCAATACAGTGGACTAGCAAGTCATACACATATGGCATGTTAACTGCTAATACACAAAATCAGGAGAGCCAATTACTGTGAATAGCACCCCATACATGTATCACTGATGAAACATTAAGTTCTCTACAGTTACAACACAAACACTATCTGAAGGATTAAAAAACACTTCTCCAGGGGCTTCCCTGGTGGTGCAGTGGTTGAGAGTCCGCCTGCCGAGGCAGGGGACACGGGTTCGTGCCCCGGTCCGGGAAGATCCCACATGCCGCGGAGCGGCTAGGCCCGTGAGCCATGGCCGCTGAGCCTGTGCGTCTGGAGCCTGTGCTCCGCAGCGGGAGAGGCCACAACAGTGAGAGGCCCGCGTACAGCAAAACAAAACAAAACAAAACAAAACACTTTGCCAATTGGTGTTGAATAAAGAAATAACGAGTAAATATCACCACCACTCCTAGGAAACTCAAAGAAAGATCTTTCTCTCTAACAGTTAGCCTCCTGCAAAGAGCCATAGATGGGGAAATGACACAAGAAAAAGGAATGGAATGGCAGCTGAGCGCTTTCTCCTCTGGCCACCACAAATTTCACTTGACAATGATCAATCAAGTAGTTGAGTAATATGAAGTCAGGTAGGACTTAGGATGGGCTCAGACAAGCTTGTTCAAGCTTGAAGCTACCATTTCATTCTGACCTGTTATTTAGAAATGTTTTAAAGAGTCATTGAAGCTCTGACAGAGAAAAAAAAAACCTTTCTTTACAAGTTTGCCGGGTTTATTCTCTGAACTAGTGGTGTTCAAGTGAGGTACATCAGGGGTTCTGCTCTTCTGATCCACTGGAGAACAGGAAGAAAATAATAGAACTTTTGATTTAAAATGTATAACCATAATGCCACACATACACACACACACGCACACACACACAGGTTGCTCAAAAGCCTTTTACTAACAGAGGTTGTTTTTTTTTTAAGTCTAAAGGCCACTGTTCTATCAAACTATACACTATTTTAAGAAAATTCAATATTTATAGAATATAATTATCACAAATTATAAAATACAAAAACTATAAATAAAGGCATAACTATATTCACATACAGGTAGAGCAAAAGAAAGAAAATGATACAGCAAATGTGGTAAAATGTTAATATTTACGGAATGTGGGTGAAGAGTATATGGGAATTCTTTGCACTATTTTTGCCACTTTTCTGCAAGTCTGAAATTATTTCAAAATTTACAACATCCAATATACAAAATCTAAAAGTAAACCACTGAAAACTAAAGAGAAAACTACTCATTTTCAAAAGAATTACTCACTTCTTAAAAAGAGTTTCTTCAAATAGCAAGTTGCCTCTAAAAAGCAGGTTTGACAAACTACAGGTACTGGGCCAGCTGCCTATTTTTATAAATAAAGTTTTATCCAAACACAGCCACAACCACCCATTTAAATATTGTCTGTGAGGACTTCCCTGGTGGCGAAGTGGTTAAGAACCTGCCTGCCAAAGCAGGGGACACAGGTTCGATCCCTGGTCTGGGAAGATCCCACATGCCATGGAGCAACTAAGCCCGTGCACCCCAAGTACTGACCCCACGTGCCTTAAAGCCCGCGCGCTGCAACTACTGAGCCCACGTGCAGCAACTACTAAAGTCGGCACGCTCTAGGGCTCACGTGCCACAACTACTGAGCCTGCGTGCTCCAACTACTGAAGCCGCGTGCCTAGAGCCTGTGCTCTGCAACAAAGAAGCCACCGCAATGAGAAGTCCATGCACCGTAACGAAGAGTAGCCCCCCGCTCACCACAACTAGAGAAAGCCCGTGTGTGGCAACAAAGACCGAACGCGGCCAAAAATAAATTAAAAAAAATTTTTTTTAATTAAAAAGAATATCATTTGTGGCTGCTTTGGAGCTAGGAAGGCAGAGTTGAGTAGACCTAATAGGGAAAGGACTAAAATATTTACTACCTGGCCCATTACAGAAAAAAATCTGCCCACCTGTGCTCTAAAACATTTGCTTACATAAAATCCCTTGAAAGATAAGGTGGAGTCACTAAGGAATGTAACAGAAAAGCTTGAAATCAAAGTATTACACACTAGAATAAGTTATCAAAAATTAATATTAAGCCCTACTAAAATATAAGTCAATACACAATCCAAGCTGTAAAATTCCTAATATTTTAAATGAGTACAACTATTTCTTCCTTCCTTAATTAATACTCTGAATATGTACAACAGTTCCCTATATCAGCTGTATCCTTTGATGACTAGGAAAACAATAAAAAATAGTAGTAGAAGAAAGCTCTGGAAAAGAACAAAGTTGTCAGGGCAGATGAGATGGGTTACCCAAAAGAAAAGAACCTTTGGGGAATTCCCTGGTGGTCCGGTGGTTAGGACTCTGCGCTTCCACTGCAGGGGGCATGAGTTCCATCCCTGGTCGGGAACTAAGACCCCCACAAGCCGCACAGCGCGGCTGGAAAAAAAAAAAAGAAAAGAACCTTTGTTTCAAATTCAATGGGTATCGGGGTAGAGAAGGAGAAAGTTTGGGTACCAGTCTAGACAAATAAATAAGCCAGTGACAACTCTTCCTTAATAAACAACTATATCCTAAAGATATTCTTTTAACTAATTGTCAAATCACAGAGAAAATCAACAAACTAAAGCCAACAAACAAGTACAGACCTTCTCCAATCACTGGAAACAATCAATTGCTAAAACTGTGACCTATATATACTGATAAGGAAAGTTGTTCTTAGAAGCTAAGATGCTGGTGCCCCATGCCTGAAGAGTAATTTCCCAGTCTGGCTCTGATGTCTGGGTGACATCTGCTAGTTCAGTTCAGGGAAGCCAAACCCAAAGGAATAACTCCCTTCCACCTAGGAAATAAAATCCAAATTCCTCAGCTTGACATCCAAAGCCTTGCAGCCAAATTTCTCATTCCTTCTGAACATACTATATGCTCTGGTGCAATCGTTTTCAAACTTTTTGGTCTCAGAGTTCCTTTAACAATCTTAAAAAGTATTGATGGGGGGCTTCCCTAGTGGTGCAGCGGTTGAGAGTCCGCCTGCTGATGCAGAGGACACGGGTTCGTGCCCCAGTCCGGGAAGATCCCACGTGCCGCGGAGCGGCTGGGCCCGTGACTCATGGCCGCTGGGCCTGCACGTCCGGAGCCTGTGCTCCACAACGGGAGAGGCCACAACAGTAAGAGGCCCGAGTACCACAAAAAAAAAAAAAAAGTATTGATGGGGCTTCCCTGGTGGCACAGTGGTTAAGAATCCACCGGCCAATGCAGGGGACAGGGGTTCGAGCCCTGGCCCAGGAATACCCCACATGCTGCGCAGCAACTAGGCCCATGCGCCACAACTACTGAACCTGCGCTCTAGAGCCCAAGAGCCACAACTACTAAGCCCGCGCACCTAGCGCCTGTGCTCCACAACCACAACAAGAGAAGCCACGACAATGAGAAGCCCACGCACCACAACGAAGAGTAGCCCCCGCTCGCTGCAACTAGAGAAAGCCTGTGTGCAGCAATGAAGACCCAATGCAGCCAAAAATAAATAAAATTTTTAAAAAAATGATCCCAAAGAGTTTTGGTTTATATGGGTTTTATCTATCAATATGTACTATATTTGAAATTAAAACTGAGAAAAATTTAATACACAAGTACACATTCCATTGGCCATCAGAGTAATAACCTCATTACACATCATGTAGTGTCTAGAAAACTCCACTGAACCCTCATGCAAGAGAGTGAAAAAGACAAAGAACATCTCAGTATTATAAACATAGTTTTGACTTCAGGGATCCCAGGCCACACTTTGAGAACTATTGCTCTAGCTAAACTAAACACACCCTCACTGTTTCACCTCTGTCTTTAGCTTGGCCATTTCTTCTTTCTGGAAAGTTCTTCCCCATCTCTGTCTGTAAAACTCCTTCAAAGCTCAAATACCTGATTCCTCTAGCCAGATGTTCACCCTTTCTTCCCCCACACCCCGTAGCATCTGAATCCTCTCTTAAAAGGCCTTCTCCCAAGTCACCTGTACTGCAGTTCCTAGTAAGTATATCGTCTTCTCTCTGCTACTGGACTACAAGGTACATGAAAGCAAGTACTGGGTCCAAGTCATCTTTTTATCCCCATTAAAACTCACATCCAAAAAAAAAAAAAAAAACTCACATCCTAATTAACACATAATAGGAGACCAATAAATATCTAAGTGAATAAATCAGCAGGCCTAAGTAGACTTGGAAAATAAGCAAGAAGACATATCTGATTGCCCCTCACTGACCCTGTGACTTTCAGACAAGGTTTCTAGATGTCCAAAAACTCACACTGAAATTCCTGAAGGAACTAGTTTTTCAGAAACTGCTTACATCACTCTTCATCCCTTCGGTCACTTAAGCCCTTCAGGTTAAAGTGCTGACATAGTTATCCTGATAAATGCAGTGCAGCCTGCTCCCTAGGAGGCTTGTTAAGTCATAAAGTCAGAGGCTGGCTACTTGCCTGGGAAACTACCACTGATGCTCCTGGACAGCTTATTGCCGAAAGAGACCTCACAGGGGAAAGAGGGCAATGTTTTCAGGGGAATGAAGAGGTGGGAGGCCAAAGAAACTTGGATACAATATTGCCTTCATTTCTGCATCTTGCTCGGCAAGCCCCAGATCTCTGCCTTGGCGCATGCCAGGGCTGGGAGATGACAAGCCCTTATTCTTTGTAAAAAAATAATTGTGTGTTCTGCAACGACACTTCTATTATGATTTCCAAATTGACATCTCTGCTTTAAAGCAGAGGCATCCAAGCCTCCCCATTTCACACACTGGCAATTATCGCTTAAGTTATCCAACGATAGGCACTCATCTGATCCCTGCAGGGCCCCCTAGTTCTAGGCGTGCACTTACAGCACATGATGCAGTTGCCAGAAGAGACTGGCAGGCAATTCCTGCTCCTGCTGTGGGGCAGACCAAGGCAAGGTGGCACTGCTAAAAGGCTAACCTCAGGAAAAAAACAGACATGCTACAGAAAGAGCTCACAGTGCCTGTTGTGTGGATCAGCCTTATTTTATCATCATCCAGCATAAACAATTCACAGGGCTCAAAGTAAAGCCTTTTACCAGACAAACATCTTACAAAACATTAACATATCCCTCAATGTCTCTGTGCAGTGAGCAACTGATGGCAAAATATCAGAGCACAATATAATCAGAGACACCAAGAGGGAAGAAGGTGGAAACAATTCATACGGGGTGTGCAACTGTGTATCTGGCTATACGAAAGTCTTGCCTGAAAAGTCAGTCAGACCCCTCTTAGAACAGCGGACCCTCTGCTGACCGTTAGGTACTTGGTTATTTTTATTTATTTTTTTTTTAATTTTTATTTTATATCGGAGCATAGTTGATAGGTTATTTTTAATACAATTGTAAAATGATTGGTTGGCACTATGCCTAGCTCCTGTATATCCTCAACATATCACACTATAGTTATGAAACGTCCATTTATAATAAACACTCACTTTTGCCAGCATCTGAACTCAAAGGTCCAAGGTGATCTACATGGACATGTTTACTCTGTCTCCAATTCTTTCTCTCTGGGAGACTTGGGAGGTCTGCCCACAGACCACAGACATTTTTAAACTAGGAATTTAGATCAGTGGCTTTTCACCAAAGGATGAGTAGGATCATACCAATAACAAGTTCCAGAGCTAGTTCTGATATTCACATGCACACATACCAACAAGCAGCAGCCATGACATGCAAGTTTGAACTTTAATCAAGAGGCAGTTAGTAGAGTCTGTCATACAGGGTGAAGTAAGTCAGAAAGAGAGAAACAAATACTGTATGCTAACACATATATATGGAATCTAAAAAAAAAAAATGGTTCTGAAGAACCTAGGGGCAGAACAAGAATAAAGACACAGATGTAGAGAATGGACTTGAGGACATGGGGAGGGGGAAGGGTAAACCAGGACAAAGTGAGAGAGTGACATTGACATATATACCCTACCAAATGTAAAATAGATAGCTAGTGGGAAGCAGCCACACAGCACAGGGAGATCAGCTCGGTGCTTTGTGACCACCTAGAGGGGTGGGATAGGGAGGGTGGGAGGGAGACGCACGAGGGAGGGGATATGGGGATATATGTATATGTATAGCTGATTCACTTTGTTATACAGCAGCAACTAACACAATAATGGAAAGCAATTATACTCCATTAAAGATGTTAAAAATAAAAAAAAATTTTTTAAAGAGGCAGTGAATCCTAATTGACTGGTTTCCCCCCAAATCAAGAAGAGATTTACAGAATTCAATAATCCTGAATTCTCAGCTAATTTTTTAAAAATTTATTTTATTTATTTTTGGCTGCACTGGTTCTTAGCTGTGGCATGCAGGATCTTCATTGAGGCGTGCAGGATCTTTCGTTGCGACGCAAGGGCTCTACTTACGGCGCGTGGCTTCTCTCTAGTGCCGTATGGGTTCTCTCTTCTCTAGTTGTGGTGTGCAGGCTCCAGGGCTCATGGGCTCTGTAGTTGTGGTGCATGGGTTCCAGAGCACGTGGGCTCTGTAGTTTGCCGCATGCAGGTTCTCTAGTTGAGGTGCGCGAGCCCAGTAGTTGCAGCACCCAGACTTAGTTGCCCCATGGCTTGTGGGATCTTAGCTCCCTGACCAGGGATCAAACCCGCGTCCCCTGCATTGTAAGGCGGATTCTTTACCACTGGACCACCAGGGAAGTCCCCCTCAGCTAGTTTTATTCAGAATAATAGACAATTCCAAAAAAGTCTATCTCTAGACCTACTAATACTACAAAGGATATATGATATAATCATTTACTGTTTCAATAACAGCAAACCTTGCACATTTCTTCTCAGATCATTCTTCACATTCACATTCCTGACCTGAAATTTTAAAAACCCTCAATGAGGGCCATTCATTCTACTGACCCTGGTATACTGCAAACAGCATACTCTACAATATGAAATAAAACCTTAGGGCCAACATCAGAAAAGCAAAGAGAAGTTAGTAAATGAAGCCTAACAAGAGAATGAGGAAAAAGGAATGCACAGTGGGCTGGGGCATTTATTAACCAGAGGCAAAGAGGCAGCCTTCCTGGCTGTCTGTTCAAGCAATTAGGTTTCTGGAGTCTATAGAAATAGAAAAGAGGGCAGAGACTCCCAGCTGGGCCCCCAAACAATCCACTGTCAGCCCTTGCATTAACCCAAAGCTCAGAGTACAATCACTTTTCTTATATCCTGGGCTCACTCTGAACTGCTTCTCTTAGTGACATTTGATTTTCACTGATTCACCTCTAGGGGTATACTACTTGCCCTTCCACCCTGATCCCGACCTCAGGAACCTTCTTGATTCCCTTTGGACTCAGCATTTGACTCCACTGGAATAATTTCTCTACCATTTCCCTCTGTCTAGACAACACGAAATTGTCATAAATGACACCTAAACTACAATTAGGAGAAAACCTGCAATTTCCACTCTCCTCCCCCGTTTCCCAAAAGAATTGCACATGCATGTCAATCAGTACTACCATGAAGATTAACTCTGTGAAGCCTGGAAGCCATTTAATTTCCAGCTTCCTAAATATTATGCATCCCCCCCCCACTCCACTATAATTAGAAGATCTAAATTGCCTTCTTTTCTCTAGCACTAATGGTTATAATCTCACAGATCTGAATGCCTGCTGAATCGATACCTGGGTAGAAAGTCCTTACACTTTATCCAGCTGCATTTTATTTAGCAAAATCAGACAAAAGCAAAAAGACAAGGCAACAGAGAAGAGAGGCAATGAGAGAAAGGCATGACTCAAGAGCATCAGAACCAGGCAGTACGATTATAACTATTATAAAAATAAGATAGTTTGAAGCCACTGCCAGTTCCTTGTGAAATGTAGTATCAAAAAACAGCAAGGTCAGGGGACAGAAAATCATGAAATAACTTATCAATGGTTTTCAATGGGAGGGGGTTCCCCCCAGGAAACCTATGTCTGGATACATTTTGGTAGTTGCAGCTGGGTGGGGGGAGTACACTGGCATCTAGTGGGTAAAGGCCAGGGATGCTGCTAAACATCCTATGATGCATAGGACAGCTCCCCCCTCCTCCACCTCAATAAAGAATTATCCAGCCTGAAATGTTAATAGTGCTGCTTTTGAGAAATCCTCTGACACATCTTAACAGTCTGAGATTAACAAAGGGAAACTGAATAACTAATATATGAGGTAAGTCCATGCTTTAGCTTCAGAAACAAACTGCAGTTTAACTCATCATCTTGTGTCACTTATTAGCTGTGTGACCTTGGGCAAGTTCATTAACCTCAGCGTCCAAATTTAATGGGAAATGCCTATTTCACAAGGTTGTTATGATTAACTAAGAACATAACTATAGTAGCCAGTACAGTCTAATAAAAAATGATTATTTTTTTCTTCCCTCGATTACAGTTCCCAAAGTACCTGCAGGGAACACCTAGCCACCCAAGTCACTATGCCTACAAAGGTGGTTTCCTAGAAAGACGTGTTGAAGAAGGACTGGTACTATAAAGGCAGAGACATGGGTATCTCAGCCCTAAGAATCACATAAGCCTCACCCAAATAGACCAACAAGAGCAGTTAGTCAACCATCCACCAATCTGGCTATTGGCCCATCCAACCACTGATTCAAACCACAAATAATTATTGAGTGTCTATTATTGGGTATATATTAGTACATAAAATAGATATGGTCCCCGCAGTAGCTAGTATCTGAAGATGGACTCCAAAGAATCATACTTCTTGGTATTCTTGCCCTTGTGTGGTCTCCTCCCACACTGAATCTAGACCAGCCTGTTAACTGCTTTAATCAAGAAAACGTGGTGAAAAATTTAAAAAAAAACAAAAACTGGTGAGTTCTGGGATTAAGCCTTTTTGAGAACTGACAGCTTCCTCCCTCTTGGAACTGTCACTTTTGGAAGTGCTAAGCCACTACATAAAAAGTCTGGTTACTCTACTGGAGAGGCCACATGGAGAGAGGAGCCCTTAATAGGCCTAGCTGCTCCAAATGAGCCTCCAGATAGATGACTCCAGAGAGACCCCAAGCAAGACCAGCAGAATTCCTTAACTGAGCCCAGTCTACCCAAAGAACAATGAAAGATAATAAAATTGTTAAGTCACTAATTTTGTTTTTTGGTTGGTTATGCATCAGTAGATGAATGAATCAGTTCCTGATCTTCTAGAACTTTCAAGCTAGTTACAACAGCAGCATTAAAAGTTAGTTTACAAGGGAAACTCGGCTACCAAAACAAAACACCAAACAACACATTTGGAAAGGGACCTTAAACAATAAAACTCAGTGCAAACTTGCTCACTGTCCAAAGCATGAGGTCTTGGTACTGGTCAAAAGGGTGAATGTCAATTTAGAAAGACTTTCTACTCTTTTCTACTTGTCTCAATCAGGCTCTCCTTCTTTTTGAAACACACTTCTGCCCTGGACGGCTCCCTCTCAATATTGAAGGTGACCCTAGAATTGGGGAAACTAAGGCTATTTGTACTCCCTCTCTTATCAAGAGGCAAATCGTTTCTTTTGCAGAGATCATTATAATACAGTGCAGGAAAAATGAAGATAATATCCCATTCCCTTGCTATATGGGCCAAACTACTTTCTGTATCACTACACTTTCTAAAATAGAATCTCATTGCGTCTGCTGCAAATGACTAAGGGGAGTAACTGGCACTAGCCCTATCACAATAGCTGTTCCTTACCCTTTCCTTTATACAGCACCTCACATTTTTATGCACTTGGTTTACTCCAGTTTTACATGGTGAGATTTCATAGATCATGAAGACTTAAGTCCAAAAAAAAAAAAAAAACACGGTACTAACAGATACAAAAGAAAATGACCTGTAGGGAATGTGTCATGGGCAAAAGGAGTTTTTGTTTGCTTTTTGGGTTTTTTGTTTGTTTGTTTTTTGAGCAGAGTAATAATGGAGAAAGAGAGAAAAGAGCTGGCATTTCTTGAGCATCTGAACATGTAAAAGCAACTGATGCTTAACTCATTTAACCTGCATAACAACGATTTTATAACTGAAGTTCAGAGAGGATATTTAATCTGCCCAGGGTCACACAATCCGGCCAGAATTTGAATCCTAAGTTGCTCAAATCCAAATCCTTCTATTAGAATACATTACAAGAAAAGAGGGGGAACCTAAGGAGACTATGAGAGTTAAAGTAACATTGCATCACACATGGGACAGGAGCAAAAGGAAAAATAAAGGTGATGGATGATGCAAAGGAATTTTAGTACACTTCAGAGATTTAGGGAGGAGGTGGTGGTTGCGATGTTAAGAGTTCCTGGGTGGTCTAAAACAGTATTCTCTAACTTAGTGCATATCAAAATCATCTGGAGAGCTTGTTAAAAACGCAGACTGCACACCTCCCACCCCAAGTTTCTGATTCAGTAGGTCTGGAATGAGCCCAGAAACTCGTCTTTCTCACATCAGCAGGAGATGCTGATGTTCCTGGTCTGAAGACCACACTTTGAGAACCACTGGCCAAAGATCGCACGACAAACACATTCTGATGTATCTACACCTCTCTCTCTCCTTCTGTCTCTCTCTCTCTCACATATAACTTACCCCATCCAAAATAGTACCATCTAACACAGCTGCCAAATTTAGTTGCTCTAGGAGGGACTATAAATTCATCAACTCTTTGTAAATGAACTATACTTCAATTAAAAAAAAAATTGGGGGCTTCCCTGGTGGTGCAGTGGTTAAGAATCCACTTGCCAATGCAGGGGACATGGGTTCAAGCCCTGGTCCAGGAAGATCCCACATGCCGCAGAGCAACTAAGCCCGTGTGCCACAACTACTGAGCCTGAGCTCTAGAGCCTGGGAGCCACAACTACTGAGCCCGTGTGCCACAACTACTGAAGCCCGCGTGCCTAGAGCCCGTGCTCAGCAACAAGAGAAGCCACTGCAATGAGAAGTCCATGCACTGCAACAAAGAGTAGCCCCCACTCGCTGCAACTAGAGAAAGCCCGCGCGCAGCAGCAAAGACCCAACACAGCCAAAAATAAATAAAATAAATAAATTTTTTAAATTAAATTAAATTTAAATTTTTAAAAAAAAATTCAGTAACTCTGTTAGGATGACCATTACTGCAATGGTCCTTTGCCTTCAAGGAGCTAACAAAAAATGACCAGCCCAGCTTCTGCCTCAATTTTGAGAACTCAAAAGAGACAAGCATAAAAAGGAATCAGAAAAGCATGCAGAAAAGAAAGAGTGCTAGACTTCTGGGAAAACACTAAAGTTAAAAAAAAAAAAAAAGAAGAGTTCTTTCTTGTCTTAGTTTTAAAAGGGTTACATCTGCTAAAAAGAAAATTAAGAAAACAATCCTACTTACAACAGTGTCAAAAAGAATAAAATACTTAGGAATAAATTTAACCAAAGAGGTGGAAGGTTTGTACACTGAAAACTATAAAACACTGCTGAAAAAAATTAACGACACAAATAAAAAGAAAGACATCCCATGTTCATGGATTGGAAGACTTAACATTGTTAAAATGTCCATAATACCCAAAGCAATCTACAGATTCAATGCAATCCCCATCAAAATCCCAATGGCATTTTTTTCCTTTTTTTTTGCAGAAAGAGAAAAAAAAAAATCCCAAAATTCATACAGAATCTCAAAAAGAGCTCTGGATAGCCAAACAATCTTGTGAAAGAGGAACCAAGCTGGAGGCCTAACCTGTCCTGGTTTCAAAACATATTACAAAGCTATAGCAATTAAAACAGTATGGTACTGGCATAAGGACAAACATATAGACCAATGGAACAGAATAGAGAGCCCAGACATAAACCCTTGTATGTATGGGCAAATGATATTTGACAAGGGTGCCAAGACTACACAATGAGGGCAGGACAGTCTTCCCAACAAATAGTACTGGGAAAACTGGCTATCCACATGCAAAATAATGAAGATTGTCCATTATCTTATGCCACAGATAAAAATTAACTCAAAATGGATTAAAAATCTAAACATATGACCTGAAACTATAAAACTCACAGAAGAAAATATAGGGGAAAAGTTTTATAACATTGGAATAGGTAATGATTTCTTAGATACTACACACAAAAAAATCCCACGGGTAACAAAAACAAAAATAGACAACTGGGACTGCATCAAACTTTTAAAACTTAAGCAAAGGAACCAACAGAATAAAAAGGCAATCTACAGAATAGGACAAAATGTTTGTAAGTTATTTATCAGATAAGGGGTTAATAGCCAGAATATATAAAGAACTCCTACAATTTAATAATAACAACCAAAAACCCAATTAAAACATGGGCAAAGGACTTGAATAGACAGTTATCCAAAGAATATATACAAATGGCCAACAAACATATGAAAAGATGCTCAACATCACTTATCATCAGGGAAATGCAAATAAACCACAATGACATATTATCTCATGCATGCTAAGATGCCAATCTCCAAAAACAAAAAAAACCCAAACAGAAAATAACAATGTTGGCAAGGATGTGGAGAAATTGGACCCCTTGTGCACTGTTGGTAGAACTGTAAAATGGTGCAGCTGCTATGACAAGCAGCATAAAAGTTCCTCAAAAAATTAAAAATATAACTACTGTATGACCCAGCCATACTACTTCTTAGTATATATCCAAGGGAATTGAAAACAGAATCTTAAAGAGATATTTGAACACCCATGTTCATTACAGAATTATTCACGTAGCCAGGATGTGGAAGCAACCTAAAGGTCCATCCACAGATGAATGGATAAAAAAAATGTGGTATATACACACAACTGAATATTATTCAGCATTTAAAAAGGAGAAAATCCTGTCATATGCTACAGCATGGATGAACCTTGAGGACATTACGCTTAGTGAAATAAGCCAATCACCAAAAGACAAATACTGCAGGATTCCACTTATATGAGGATCTAAAGCAATCAAACTCACAGAAAAAGAAAACTGAATCATGGTTGCCAGGGGATGGCAGGATGGGGAAATGAGAATTGTTCAATGAGCATTTCACTCTTGCAGGGAGAAAAAGTTCTAGAGATCTGCTATACAACTATGTGCATAGACTTAACAACACTGTACATTTAAAATTTAAGAGGGTAAATTTATGGTTTTTTATCACAGTAAGAAAAAAGACCCCCAAAATAGGTTACATTTGCCACCAGAACAAAGAAAGCAAAAGATAAAAGCCACCTTGCTGAGGTGAAGTGATCCAAGGAGACAACAGGGAGATAGAGGAAAATTGAGAAACGTATATGAACATGTGTAGGGGAGGAAAAAAGGAAAAGAGGCAAAAAGATTCAAACTCATACTCTCTGATGCAGCAAAGGAAAAGAGCACAATGTTAACAAGCTGCAATTCTCCTTCTATGACAAGGTCATACTTTCAGCCCAGCCTTTGATTCCTTTACTATTACAAGTTTCTACTCTTGCTCTAACTTGATTTTAATTTTCTGGCGGGTGACATCCAAATCACTTGGCCTTCTCACGGAAACCCATCCCTCTGTCCAAGGCACTCTGCTCACAGGGAGAGATGCAGACATTCTTGTCCAAGATTTCACATAGTTCATCATGAAAGGAAGGTTAAGGTTACTTTCATACTGCATAACCTGACATGACAGAGGTCTGCTCACTAAATGGTGCCCCAGCCAGCAAATAAGCTTGGCACCCCCACCTTCCCTCTTTGGAAACAAAGGAGGAGTTTATTAAATGTTGCTATTAAAAAGTCAGGCAGCTTTTCAGGTGAGGGGGCTGTGAGCATGTCAGCCTACTGCCAGCAGGGGAGCCCTTTATGCGTGAATTAGGCAGGATGGGTGGGGTAGAGGAGAGAGCACTGCCATGTCCAGTGCCTCCCCCTGGTGGAGACAAGGGGTAGGGAACTTAAGAAGACCTTGAGCTAATGAATGCAGTGGTAACCAACACAAAATTGGAATTAAGCAGGAAATGTAAATGGATGAAGTCAGCCCAGTGCAGACTAAGGCACAAAGAAAGTCCACACCTTGACTAAAGGGGCAACAGCTACTCAACTCCTGCTGATTGTTATTATGTGGGAATGTAAGCCAGATCTAATATTTTTTTCAAGAGAATCCAGAAATCTGGATTTATGTAGAAAAAACTGAAATTTTTAGTGACATCGTGAGGGCCAAACAAATGTACCTGAAGGTTATTTTGCAATCTCTGGGCTAATATAACAGGCCCACCTGCTAAAGCCAAATTTGCTCATGTGAACACATTATCAGGAGTGCTTCCAAGAAGGAGCAGATGATGTACTGGATCCTCCTCCTCCCCATAAATATATAAGAAATCCTAGAGGAGGAGGAGAAGCTACCTGCACAGCTCTAATGGGCTGGGACCGATTACAATAAGCAAAATATATTATGCAAACAAAACCCCGTACACCTGGTGTTAATGTCTTAGCAAAACCTCCAACACATTCTTTAGAGCACTACTCTGAACAGATTACAGTAGAGAAGGGGATCTGAAGGGGGGAAAATGAGTACACGGGAAATTGCTCCAAATATATTTGCAGTACACATAGATCCCACTGAAGTCTCCGTGGCACTCCAACACTCTGAGCTGACAGAAGCGATTACATATTTTCAAGTTCTCAGTGTGTATACAAAGCACACAGCCTGCTCTACACCATTCAGCCCCAGACAGAGGGATGATGGGGGATAATTTAGATCTGCCCAACAGGTGTTAATTTGACCTGCAGTGGGCGAAGGGCTGCCTGTCAAGCATACAGCCTGGAGGACCTGGAGGCTCACACCCTCCCTAACACCAGGGCAAGCCTCCTCACTTGCAAACAATTCCCAAGACAGATATATAGCAAGGTTAGAAAACCTTGCTTCAGGGCAGAAAGCAGAGGAAACAAGAAACTCTTCAGGCACTTAAGCCTGCTCTTAACCGTCAAAGAATCTTACAAGAGCCAATACTCAGGACATCTAGTCCAAAGTACAGAGAGAGACAAGTGCAGGGGTCCCATCCCTACCTCTTCCAGGGCCCTCCTTATCATAATGCCTTTTATTACTATAGCACCCAACTCTCTTCCATTCCAAGTCATATTCACATAAAGCAGGGATTGGCAAACCATGGTCTGTAGGCCAAATCTGGCCTACTGCCTGTTTTTGTATAGCCCATGTGCTAAGAATGGTTTTTGTATTTTTAAATAGCTGAAAAACATCAAAAGAAGAATATTTCACGACACGTGAAAATTATATAAAAATCACATTTGTGTCCGTAAGTAAAGTTTATTGGCACACAGCCATACTTATTCACTTACCTATTGTCTATGGCTACTTTCATGCTACAATGGCAAAGTTCAGTATTTGCAACAGAGACCATATGGCCTACACAAAGCCTAAAATGTTTACAAATTTGCCCTTCACAGAAAAAGTCCTAGTCACTGAAACAGAGGATACAACCAGAGATCACACTCAGAATTCAGAGGCTCAAATACAGAGTGACTTAGTTGGGCGGATGAGCAGAGAAGGGGAAAAAGATTACCAGGTACCCTCTCTTCTACCCTCACCCTCATATTGCCAAAGAGAGAAGTGGGTTTTCTAACTATCCCCGAAAACAAATAACTTAAATATCTAAATGTTACTGCCTTATGATGGGGCAAGAAATATCTGGACTCTCTCAATCATTTAACAAGGCCAGGAAGACTAGGTGGCCCAAAGCCAGTAAGTGAGTGTCAAAGATGGAACCAAGTCTCCCTCATACAAGGCTACTGGAGAAGAAAAGTACATGAACACCTCCAGGTGGCATATGTTAGAAGTCCTTCTCAACCTTGAGGATCAGATTCCTGAAAAGCCCGGTGGTAGGATTTACAACTAAGAAACGTAAGACCTTATGGGAGGGGAAAAAACACAGGACTAGGAGTCCTAATCTATGAAATTATGAATATCTATAAAATTATGCTCACTAAAATAGAAAATATCATTTTATACATTTTAAATTAGTAATAATGAATACAATTAATTTTTACCATTAACAATGTTCACACTCTTCAGCCCCAGCAATTGTAGTTCTGAAAATTCATCCTCCTCTAGAGACACCTGCACAAGTACACAAAGATGCTACAGCATTGTTTCTGCACGCAAAAACCAGAAACAATACAGATTCTGTCAACAGAGGACTTGTTTAATCATGGTGCATCCAATTGTGGAATACAATGCCATTGTTAAAAAGAATGTAGCAGATCTCTACACATCAACATGGAAAAATGTCCATGACATATTAAGTGAAATATGTAAACGGTGGAAGAGTAGATTTAGTATGATCCCATTTTTATAAATTAAAAAAAGTGCTTTCATTTGCAGAGAAAAAATTCTTAAGTTAACACACAAATTGCTAACAGTGGTTAGCACTGCAGAGGACATTCACTATAGATAGATAAATCACACATTTCTATGTTTGAATTTTTACAAATGACTTTGTATTTGTTTTGTAAGCAAACAAAACAGGCATCTCAAAATTCCATTTATGATACCTTGCTGACTACAAATTTTTCAGGCTCTCCCTTCCTCACAGTTTCAATAACATGCTGTCATGCCTGGGGGATGGGGGTGGCTTTGTTGCAGATAATATGCCTGCCAAGAGGCTTTATTTCTTTATTTATTTGGCAAGTCTTCATCCAAACATTTAAGGCCCTTCTAATTCTGACACAATCACTGACTCCCGCCTTCTGGTTTTCACCACAGAATCAAGACACAAATTAATCTAAAAGTGTGTGATGCTGGCCTAACTTTAATTTACCCTATTTAGCAGAGCCTCTTCAGTCTATTGTCAATCAGCAGCCACATGATCCTTTTAAAATAAAAGATCATGCTACTCCACTTCCCAAGGCTTCCCAAATCACTCAGAGTAAGATGTAAAATCCCTTAAATATCTTAGAAGGCCTGCATAATCTGGTCCCCATTACCTCTCTAACTTCATCTTCTATCACTCCATCCTTCACTGTGCTCCAGCCAAGCGTTTCAGGGATTTTGCATTTGCCCTTCTCTGCCTAGAATGCCCTTGCCCCCAATGTATACAGAGTTTATTCCCTTACTTGCTTGAAGGAAGGAAGAGGTGTCTGCTCCAATGTCACCTTATCAGACTTCCTCTGATGACCCTATTTAACACTACAAACTTCCACCCCAGAAACACCTACATTTTCAAATATTTTTCTTCATAGAATTTAACATCATCTGGCATACTAGATATTTTATTTATGTGTTTATTTTCTTTCTCTCATTAGAATAAGAGACTTCTTGCTGGTACTTAAATAGTATATGGTACACAGTAGGTACTTAGTAAATATTTGTCAACCTATGAATGAATGAATCGATCAATCAGAGTAATTATTTCACCAGCCCAATTCCCAGGGTTATAACAAGAGCCACGCTCCTTTAAGGTACCGGAGCACGAACCCGTGTCCCCTGCATCGGCAGGCGGACTCTCAACCACTGCGCCACCAGGGAAGCCCCTAGAAGTTTTGACAGAGAAAACTGATGTGTGAAAGCACTAATTTCAAATGAAGAGGACGAAAGAGCACCCTCTTTAGGACCCAGAAGTTTGACTCCCATCTTTGCTACAGGCACCTCTTTAAAGTCACTTCCGGGCTTCCCTGGGGGCGCAGTGGTTGAGAGTCCGCCTGCCGATGCAGGGGACACGGGTTCGTGCCCCGGTCCGGGAGTATCCCACATGCCGCGGAGCGGCTGGGCCCGTGAGCCATAGCCGCTGAGCCTGCGCGTCCAGAGCCTGTGCTCCGCAACGGGAGAGGCCACAGCAGTGGGAGGTCACTTCCCCTCTCTGCATCTAAGTTTTCTCATCAATTAGAAAGAGACAGAGACAGGCAGACATACAGACACTGGACTAAACAAACTCTAGGTTTTCTCCAGTTTCAAGATGCCATTTAAATAATTTTCTTTTTTTCCCTAATACAAGCCTTTCACGGCCACAGGGACCCTGTTGCAAGAAGCCCCAACACCTTCATCTTCTCCTGCTAAGTCCTGGGCTATCAGACCCCAAAAGAAGCTTCTCATGGTGAAGCGAAGGGTCTGCCATCCAAGTTATAAACTGTAACTTGGAGTCAGACTATATAGAGACAGTCACCTTCCACTGCCCAGAGGCAAAAGGAGATAAACCGTGCATCACTGTTCAGCAACATAGAGCTACACTGAAATACACACTTTTGCTTCATATTCTCACTATCTGAAAACACTATAGATTATATCAGCAACACCAAGGATCAAAACATGCCTCCTTAGTCCATCTCCTACTACATGGCTGAAGAATAAACCCCCTCCCTTCAAGTAGACGTGCACACACACAGTAAGGACACCTCTTCCCTGCCAGCCTAGCCCAACAGTGACACCTGCTGGGGAAATCCAAGCAAGGCCGCTCATCAGCCAGAGAACACTGGACCTTCAGAAGGTGGTAGAAGATGCTGATTAACACAAGTATATATTAGTGATTTATACCAGAATGCAGCCCCTCAGTTTATGAGGAAGTGGTGGCCCTTCTTTAATGGGTGTGCACTTAGAATATTTTACAAGATACCTCATTTTTGATAGGCTGTAAACCCTCGTGGTATACCTCATTCAAGCTCATTTGAAAAGCAACTCCATAAATAATGTAACCACTGGATTAATATACTATTTTACAATGAGAACTGCGCATTTGTATATTTGAAAATTTAAAAAGCGTGTGTGTGTGTGTCTGTGTATATATATATATATATATATACATATAAAATTGTTTACAGCAAGATGACAAGGGACTTCATTTTCTACAACATAACATTTCTAAATGCTTGAACTTTTTTATTTAAACCACAAACACATACTACTTTTTGCCTAAAAAAATTCTGATACATCCTTAATAGCTTCTGGTTTTAAATGGCCCACTTTATTAAGAAGTGACTATTAATATATTAGTCACACGTGGCTATCTACATTTAAATTAGTTAAAATTTAAATGTAGTTTCTCAGATCACACTAGCCACATTTCAAATGCTCAATAGCCACATGCGGCTGGTAGCTACTATACTATATGGCACAGATACAGAACATTTTATTAGACAGAATTGCTCTAGAGAAACATACTGGAGTATATTCAGACAAAATTATATGATGTCTGGGTGGCTGGGAGTGGATAAGGGATACAGACGAGTGTTGAAAATTTCTGAAGCCAGGTGATAGGTATATGGGAGTTCATTTATACTACTTTTCTTTTAATTTTTATATGTTTGAAGATTTCCATAACAAAAAGTTAAAAGAAAAGAAAAACATAAAAATGGTTCACCTAAAAATGAGATTATCACTTTAAGAAATAAAGAATCCACCTGCCAATGCAGGGGACACAGGTTCAAGCCCTGTCCAGGAAGATCCCACATGCCACAGAGCAACTAAGCCCGTGAGCCACAACTACTGAGCCCGCATGCCACAATTACTGAAGCCCACGCACCTAGTCCGTGCTCTGCAACAAGAGAAGCCACCAAAATGAGAAGCCCGCGCACCGCAATGAAGAGTAGCCCCCGCTCGCCTCAACTAGAGAAAGCCCACATGCAGCAACAAAGACCCAACGCAGCCATAAATTAATTAATTAATTAATTAAAAAAACACACACCATGGAGGGCAGCCTAAAAAAATCTTTAGTCATGCACACTGGAGTTCAAATCCCCACTCAGCAACCTACTGTGTGACCTTTAACAAGAAACTTGACTTCTCTGAGCCACTCTTTCCTCAACTGGAAGATGGGAAATTTCATACCTGCATCGCACAGAGTTACTGTGGAAATTAGAAATAATTAATGCAAAGCTAGAACACAGTAGTAGGCTCTCAGTAACTGGTATCTCTAATTATTATCAAACAACAGAGTTTGTTTTAAACAAATCAGGTAGGGCTTCCCTGGTGGCGCAGTGGTTGAGAGTCCGCCTGCCGATGCAGGGGACACGGGTTCGTGCTCTGGTCCGGGAGGATCCCACATGCCGCGGGGCTGCTGGGCCCGTGAGCCATGGCCGCTGAGCCTGCGCGTCCAGAGCCTGTGCTCTGCAACGGGAGAGGCCACAACAGTGAGAGGCCCGCGTACCGCAAAAAAAAAAAATAAACAACTCAGGTATTTCTCAGAACAGCAACACATGAAGATGTCCTGCTAGAACAGAACGGACAGAGGCTGACCACAAACCCACTGATGCTAGTGAAACAGGCACTGGTAGGCTTTTAGAGCAATAACTGTAGACAGTCCTTTATGGCTAACTTTAATAAACTTTTTGAATGCCTACTATATGTCAGGCACTATGCTTGCTACTGTCTCGAGAACCTCTCTTGACAAAAAGGAAGAACAGAGTCTCAGGCTCCTGATATGGGTCATTATGCAAGGCAAAGTATTCCAAAGCTGGCAATTTAGATGTTAATCCAGAACTGGCCTCAATCAAAGGGGCAGAGTAACAATCTCAGCTACCTCATCTCTCTTTCATATCTGACCAAGTTTCCCTGTGTTCACGTTACTAACTGCCCTTAAGTAACTTCTTCTTATCCTGAATTCATCATGCCCTTTCCTCCCTTATCATGTGCTATATCCTCAAAATTAAAAGGTCTTTCCCTTTCCAAATCCTACCCATCTTTCAAGACTTATTCTTGTAAAGCCTTCTTTGATGATCCTTCCCTTTCTCTGAAATTAGACTACATTTAATCTCAGTACCATACAATGAAGCATTCGGCTCATTTACATTTTTTATGTAATTACATGTAAATAAGTCTTGCCTCTACAACAACACTGTATACTGCCAGTGGGCAAAGACCAGGTATTATACTGCTTTTGTACTCCTGACAGTGCCTAGCACAGTGCTAGAAAAAATATATAATTCAACAAATACTTATTAACTGGGTAACTCTCTAAAGCATTCTCCCAAAATAACAAGTACATTATGTGCACAATCCATATTCCCACCCTTGCTAGAAGCTTATGTCAGAGAAACTTCAGATGCTTCAACAGAGGATGTAATGCACAGCAATATGCTGTTTGGATCCAACAGGCATATTCTGGGAGTTGGTGATTATGCTAGATTTGACCTTTACAGAATTACAGAAAGAAGTCCCTAATAAATCAAGATAGATGCGCACACAGCCATACACGGAACATGTGGTGGGCGATCAACTACACCCACTCTGTTTCTTCCATGAAAGAGTTGCCTGGGATGCCAATCCAAGTATGGAGAGGCCTTCCTTCTATGAATTTCTTCTTCTCCACCTCGAGGTGAATGTCCATCTGGAAGATCTACTCAAAGAATCTTAACTAAGCAACTAACTTGCTGTCCAAAAAATATATATCTCTAAAAAAACAAAAAACTTTTTCTTGACATATATATGTACTATTTTCTTTTCCTTTTGTCAAGTTGCAATGTTCCAAAAGATATGGTTTCAGAATTTGTCCAAAGCAACACAATCAAAGAGCCAATACACTAATATGTCCTAAGCAGGGTTCTCTTTTACTACTTTTTCCTAGTCTCTCTGGGACATTTTGTTGTTTCACAATAACCAGTCCTGCACATACAATCCTTGGAGAAGGCCAAAAAGCAGAGCAGAGGATGTCGACGGTTTTACCTCCTCATGCCTCTCTAACCTCATCTACAACTCTCCTCCAAGGCTAAACGTCACATGAGCTTAGCCAGAAAAGGAGCAAGCCGAGTCACCTGACTCATACTGCCAGGCCTTATCCTCTTTCCGCCACCACAGCAAGATTTTCCAAGAAGATGCAATGGAAGCTAGGGAAATCAGAACCACATGCATGATGCATGGATCCCAGACACTCCAGATCCAGCCACAACACCCACAGGACTGAAGGAAGAGATATCAGGAGGAAAGTAAGGGATACAGGAGAAGACAGGAAAGCATCTGCTCACCTCCTGAGTGAATCTTCCTCGGAGCTTTCCTCAGCCATATCCTGATGTAAGGCCTCCTGCGACACAGTTCCAGATCTGCTGGACTGGGTGTAAATTCGTTCCCAGTGGCCTGTCTCCTGGTTGAAGGCCACCCCCACAGTCCTCTCCTCCTGTGGGCTAGCAGAGCTGCTCAACTCCAGCCTGCTGGAGCTCGGCATTTGGCCCTCAGTCCGCTCGAGAGGTGGCAACTGGCTGCCACTCGAGGGCATGCCCTCAAAGGTACTGGGGACCTGCCAGGAAGAGCTGGCTTCACCAGAGGAGTAGTTAGGTGCACTTCTTTCCCAGCGCAGGGTATCGTTGTTGAAGGTCAGGAGATTGTGGCAAGCGCGGCAGCGGTTCAGGTGGCCACGGGACAGGTTGGAGTTGTTCTCGCTGCTGTGCGGGGTGGGCTGGTGGGAGGGGCCTGGCCTCTCAGATTCAATGTTATTGTTGAGCATTTCCTGGGCCTGTTGGGCCTGGGGCGCTTCCCCACTCAGGCTCTGGTCCAGCTCCTGAAGCCGGTCATACTCCAAAAAGAAGCGTCTCAGGTCACATTGAAGCTCATGGCGAATGCTGCCCGAGTTGTTTTGGCTAGAGCCATTCCCTCCATCTGACTCAGCTGCCAACCCTGAAGCTGGAAAACCCCTCCCTTCTGTGGCTGAAGTGTACACAGATGCTTGAGAGCCACCTTCCTGCTGTCTCAGCACAGACAGCAAACTCACCGAAGAGGCACTGGTCCTGGGCGGGGGCATGGATTCCGCCTCAGAGCGGGAGTTCAGACTGAGCACTGTCCGGGTCCACTCAGATCCTGTCAGCCCGGGAGCGATTTCTCGGTGATACCTAGAAGGGTGGCTAGACAGAGGGCCTCCCAAAGAGCGACGGGTGGGACCCAGACTGAGGTTGCGGAGCGTGTTGCCGGCAGTGCTGCTCTGGACTGTACTGAAGGCAGACGGCCGGTTCAGGAGGCCCTGGTCCTGCTGCGCTGATGAGGCCTGCTCCGGGGGATGGAAGGGCTCGGTCTGTACAAAAGAAAAGGAAGGGGTAGTAGCCCTGGCAGGAGCAGGGGGTACACTGTCCTGGTGTGGCAAGAGGGAAGGAACTCGAGTGCCAGAGCAGCGGCTGCAAAGGCACAGGATCCCAAGGTGCTGGCAGCACTCGGCTGTGGGGTAACTGACCCGCTGTCGGAGCCGGATGTAAGCGGAAGTCCTGGGACGCTCCGTGGAGGGCTGAGGGGGAGGCGGTGGGGGTGAGGGGGTGGCAGAATCTTGCACTGTGCTTTGCTCTCCCACCTGGATGCCAGAGGAGCGGGAGGACAGCATGTGCAGGAAATTGTGGAGGAGAGGCGTCCGGCGCACTGGCTGTGACTGCAGGAGGGCACGCTGACGGTAATGCGATAATTCTGTTCCGTCTATGGGGATCTCTGGTTCGTCATCACCCTGCAACGTGGACCAAGGTGGGGCGGGGGCAGAGCCAGGTAGTTAGGTAGAACTTGCTGGTAAATCAAGAAAAACTACTGATAATCATCCAAGGAAAACCTTTCTAGAGAGGCAACAGCTCCATCCTTGAAGTACTGAGAACTAACTGGTTCCAGATTCAGAATCATCATATGGTTTTAAATTATTCACTTCCAATTAGCAACACTTCTGAACGAGTACAGCTGGCAAACCAACTCTGTTACAAAAGGCATTTCCATGACATGGAGGCAGTAAGGGGAAGCAAAATGTCAACCAGCCAGAGGCACATGAATGACAAGTTATCCAACACGGCCTGGTTACTTCTACTGGGACGATCACTCAGGGGTTTCAGAATGGACTCCCCAGTCACAATATGGCTGTAACTTTGAATACAGTCTGAAGCTAGTTTTGAATCTTGACTGGAAAGAAACACTTGGACATTGAAAATTGAAGTCCAATATAATCAGAATTAGAGCACTAGTTGAGAAAATAACCCACAGTTTACACAGAGTTGAAACTGCTGACTAACTTACCTGCTGATTAGAGGGGTTAACAATTGCTGTGAGTAAGTAGTGTCCAAGCGGATCAAATCTCACCAGACTGAAAGCACAGAAGAAAGGGACAGAGACACAGAGAGAGAAATTATGTTAACCAAGAAGAGGAAACCTGTGAGAAAACGTCTGGAAATCATTACTGACAATTGTGGGATCACCGAGGTATCCACTTAATGCTACAGACTTCCAAAACTTTCAAACAGATTAAAGTAATAAAGCTCAATACTTCTTCTCACGTCCTCACACTTGCCAGAATAAGGGAATACGTATCGCAAAAATAATTTCAAAAAACACCTGGGCTTCCATCCCAGGAAGCAGCTAGCTACATTAAGCACACAGCTGCTCATGTCTAAGAGCCCATCATAATAGTAAAGCAGAGAATGCTCCCATACTCTGCCACAGGTTCAGGTCTCCCCTCACACAGCAGCTACACTGGCAAGAAGCATGAGTGCTGGTGACAAGGAACAGTCTCAGCATCAAGTGACACAGCTGAGGCTAGAAAATTAGCTAATATCCAACTGCGATACCAAGAGGACCAAAGGAAAACAATGCATCAACTATAATTCAGGCAATATGTGCGCTGATTTTGAAGGCTAAATATGTAAATATCTACTAGCAGATTGGATACATATCTACACCTCCACTTTCCATTTCCAGAAAACCAGGGATGAGCAACTTAGCCACCAAGCTACCCACCACGTGAATACCTTTCAGGATTATTAAAAAAAAAAAAAAGGCTTTATACCAAACCAGATAGCTTTGAACCTAAAAAAGATTCTAACAGCCATAGTCTACAGAGATCAGAAGATGAGGCCAATATGGAACAGCTGAAATGAACAATATGCACTGCTTCCTAGCTGATTAGCCAGATGCTTAAAAAGTAGGAAGAGCCATAGGGATAACACCCTGCCCTGAGCAGGGATAATACGGAGATAATAATCTGTCTCCTGAGGTGAAAGCACGGGTGAATGCTCTCTGCCATGTTAATCCTACGCCAGACATTGCTGGTGGGCAGAGCACTCACCGGACCCGTTCCATCTCACTAGCTGTCTTCACCACGGCAAAGGGCTCCCGTCGACTCCAATCCCAGAAGTGGATCTCATTGGCAGTAGCAATCAGCAGGAGCTGAGCCGTAGGGTGGAAAGCCAGGGAGGCAATGGCATTGTTGCTATCTGTGAACCAGCTTTCACTGCCACCCTATGAATGAACAAATCCCAGACATTCTTAGGTTACAAGCTGCCAGCAGACTGAGATGTCAATTTCAAAAAAAAAAAAAAAAAAAGGGTCCATTTAACATAAAACGACTACTTGTAGGGCCTACTTTAAAAGTATGTCCTCTGAAAACGACGTACAAAACCAGTGATCTGGCAGTGTCACAACTTTATCAGAAAAACATTACTGTCAGCTCAGTTTTGTCATTTACAATCCATAAGCAATGAGCACCCGCACAGCTCCTGTTTCTGTAGCCTGTGAAAACTCAAGCTTGGTGCATGACATGGTGCACAACAACCCACTAGCCAGTCACCAGGACAAGGAGCATGTTGCTTTGATGCTCCTCATCGGAATACAGTACAATCCTTGATCTAAAACAAGAGAAATCCATCCTGAAGACGTCTTAGAGTGTCCTGTACTATGTCACAATGGGCAGACAGTTAAATAGGGTGTTCATCTTAGAACGGAGGGCTGTCGGCTAGACTCCCTATCAGTAAGTAGGCAATGATTACTGAGTAAGTACTCAGATATAGTCCTAAGAACCTGGCTAGTCTCTCCTCCAGAGTTAAGAAACCAAGGGTAAACAAGTCTCTGCATTTAGAATACCAAAGAAAAGGAAACACTTACGTGTAAATCCCAAATCCTAACCTCCCCATCTAGGCAGCCAGAAGCAATAAGGCCTGAGATGGTGGGATGAAAAGTGACACACCATGGAGTGCGGCGGTGTCCAATCAGAGAGTGAACACACTTGCCTGTCTTCACCTCCGTGATATAGATATTATGGTTTACATGGGTGGAGGCCAAGAGAGTCCTAGGGAATCAAAGAGGAGGAAGTAAATGTGAAGCATGTGGGAGGGTAACAAACTTTATCAGCTTTGGACAAAAATGAAAATTGATACTTATTCCCCATCCCAACATGATAAATACTACGACTTGGGCATTACAAACAACAGAAACATTCTCATCTTTAAAAGCTTTCGGCTTCTCCATTCTGTCCCCAGAAGACACATAACCCCTTCAGAGAATATTCTTTCCAGCAGGGAAAACTATCACACTATTGGTGGCCTATATCACACAGGCAAAGGATTCTTATTGAGAAACTTTCCAAGTTCTGATCCTCGACGTTCATAGATTCCTTTGCTTATTCCCATTATTCTTATGGTTAGCACTGCTCATCTACTTTCTTTCCCTTTCTGGTAACACTGGCAAAGCTCTGTTCATTCAGTGCTTCAAAGAGCCTTTAGGGGGCTTCCCTGGTGGCGCAGTGGTTAAGAATTTGCCTGCCAATGCAGGGGACACGGGTTCAAGCCCTGGTCCAGGAAGATCCCACATGCCGCGGAGTAACTAAGCCCATGTGCCACAACTACTGAGTCTGCGCTCGAGCGCCCGGGAGCCATAACTACTGAAGTCCACACGCCTAGAGCCCGTGTTCCACAATGAGAGAAGCCACCGCAATGAGAAGCCTGCGCACCGTAACCAAGAGTAGCCCCCACTCGCCACAACTAGAGAAAGTCCCCGCGCAGCAAAGAAGACCCAACGCAGACAAAAATAAATAAATAAAATAAATTAAAAAAAAAAAAAAAAAAGAGCCTTTAGGGATTTGACTTGGAAGATCAAGCTAGGCCAAATACACAGAAAGCAATGCTGTCACAAGTCTCAGGTAAAGTTTAGGTAAGGACTTGGTGGTACCTGTCTGGGCTGAAGGCCAATAAAAAGGTAGAGCGTGGACTATCCGGCAGTTCTACTCTCTGAGAAATAAACAAACAAAAGTTAAAATACATTATTTATAAACTATGGCTCACTCTATCTCAAAAGCACCAAACCATTCCAGACTAGTATCTAAAAACTGGAGACAATGATCAAGCTACAAATTGAGAGAGATAAATCTAAATTACCTTCAGGAAAAATATCTAGCTCTAAAGAAAAATGATATTTCTAGCCCATTATGCTTCCAAATTTATTAAAACCTCCTCCCACAAAAAACCAAGTTAGATATATCAATTCTCCTACACAAAATAAATTGTACCCCAACTCTATGTCATTAACCCATTCTAAGGCCCCATTCTACTGTCACCCCTACAACTCCTATGTGAAAAACACCCATTTTTCTCACCTTGCCCTCCCATTTCATCCACCGGGTTTTATCTTCCACCAGCTCCTGCAGAAGTCGCTGAGCTCCAAAGGTCCGAGTGCCCCGTTCTCGCCCCCAGAGTATCCGGACAGCATTCTTCTCTGGAACAACCTTCATGGTCCTCAGTAGCCACTGTCACACCAGGCCCGGGAAGAGAAGGAGTGAGCAATAGCTCTACACGCTGAAGCAGCTAAAATGAGGCCATTCAGGTCCTTGTAAGTTGCCTTCATGGAAATCTAAGGTATAGACATTAATGTCAAAGAACATCTATTCTGCAGTCAGAGAAGGTTCCCACTGCAAATATGATTCTAGCTCAAAGAGGAAAGTACTGTTCTTTTCATATTTAATGACATCTTCTCAGAAAAGACCCTTCTCCCAGAACTTTTCTTCCAAGAATATTTCATCCTTAAATTCCTCCCATATCCTCCATAGCTCAGCCTTATATCTAAAGAAGAGACCATTGTCTAAAGGAGTTATTCTTTTTATCAGGCAGTAAAAACTTTTTTACTAACCAAAAGGTCTAAAACCCTGTCAAAAACAAAACAAATCACAATATCTGCACTCCAGGGACTTCCCTGGCAGTCCAGTGGTTAGGACTCCGTGCTTCCAATGCAGGGGTCACAGGGTCAATCCCTGGTCCGGGAATTAAAATCATGCATGGCACACAGCACAGCCAAAAAAAAAAAAAAAAAAAATCTGCACTCCCCGCTCTGTGCCAAGCTGCTTCCCTAGTTGCTAGTAGTCTTCTTTATCACTTGGGCAGCCTCCAAACTAAAGGACACGTAACCAATTTTAAAAGGCTATTACTTAAGGTATGGTTCTTATGCAGCAGCTTCAATTCTATCTCCTACCTAAAAGGAAGTACACAGAACCACTTCGAGGTACCTTTCTCATTCTCTTTTTCTCTTCCCCACTCAAGTTCCAGAATAGAGGACAGAGGAAAGAGAAGAAAAAATTTCAATTCCTTTTTCTCATCCACTGCAAGCCTTAACTGTATAAAACTGTCACAAAATAAACACAAATCCTATTAAAATGTCAAATAGCAGCAAAATATACACATGTGCAACAATTAAAGAATTGTGGTCCCTCCAAACAATGGACTATGCAGCCCAATGAAATGGCATTTGAAAAGAATACGTATATAAACCTCATTCATTGCAACACTGTTTCTTCAACTATATTTTGAAAAAATTCAAATATACAGAAAAGTTGAAAACAGTAGAATAAATACCAACTACTCACCACTTAGACTCAAGAATTGCTAATATATTGTCAAATTTGCCTCATTTATCTCTATGGATAGAGATATATAAGGGTTGTTTTAATTTTCCTGCGAACCATTTCAGCAGGCATTGAGATACTCTAATCCTATATACCTCACTGTGCATCTAAGAATGAAGACATTTAACTTCATAACCACAATACCATTATCACACACATTATCATTTGTGCCTTTAATACACCAAATACACCAAAAAGTGTCTTAAAAAAAATCCAGGTCTTCCCTGGTGGCACAGTGGTTGAGAGTCCGCCTGCCGATGCAGGGGACGCGGGTTCGTGCCCCGGTGCGGGAAGATCCCACATGCCGCGGAGCGGCTGGGCCCATGAGCCATGCCCGCCGAGCCTGTGCGTCCGGAGCCTGTGCTCCACAACGGGAGAGGCCACAACGGTGAGAGGCCCGCGTACCGCAAAAAAAAAAAAAAAAATCTAGAATCCAAACAAGGTTCAAGCAACGAATTTGGATGTTATGTCTCTTTAGTCTCTTTTACTCTAGAATGGCCTCCAAGTTTTATTTTGGTTGGTTCTGTTTATGCTTGTTTGTTTACAACACAAGCTTTTTAAAAAGACCAGGAGAGTTGACTTGTTGACTTGCAGTTGACAGTTACATCCTAGTTTTGTCTGATTATTTCCTCACAGTGCCATTTAGCTTGCATCTCTATCCCTAATACTTCCTGTAAACACTGACTAGATTTAGGTTAAGAGGCTTGGGCAAAAATGCTTCTCAGGTGATGCTACCTATGTACCTCATCTCATGATGCAGCACATCATATTCTCAGACTGTTCCATTTAGTGAGACCTGGTAAATTACATGATCATCTGGCAAAACATGATCACTTGGTTGAGTCTGTAACAGCCAGAGCTCTCTTTATAAAGGTATATTTCCCCCTTTACAACTACTGATCTGTGGCTAATGTTCGGCACCATGTGAATATGCTGTTCCTCTTCAACCTTTTGCTTAATCATTTAGCAGTCACTGATGATTCCTTTTTAAATTATTTCATTTGGGGGCTGGAATACATTGATTTTCCAATTCCATCATTATTTCTACATTTATTAGCTGGCATTCTTCTGGAAAGAACTTTCCCTTAATAACTGAAGCAGAGTAAATGCTTAATTTTTTTCCCTTTAATTACTACTTCTTATTGTTTGTAATAGCAAAAATTGGGCACAACCCAAGTCTCTAAAGGGGACTAAATGACTACGGTAAGGAAGGTTCTATGGGTACTAACAGCAAGAGGTCTCCAAGATACATTGTTCAGAGGAGGAAAAAGCAAGGAGCAAAACAACATATATAGTAAGGCTAACTTTTGAAAAAGAGGAGAAATTAATGGTCACCTATTAGGAACTGAAGGGACAAGGTAAATGGAGACAAAGATAGAAGCTAGACTTCTCAGTGTTTTTGTTTTATGTCATTTTTATTTTTGAAATTACCTATTCAAAATTTATTTTTAAAATATTTAATAATGTGAAAAAATACATGTTAAGTGAAAAAAGCAGAATAGAAAATTACATATACAGTATGATCCAAATTTTATTTTTTTTTAATCTTTACGAATAATGATAGAGGCACTTCCCTGGTGGCACAGTGATTAATAATCCACCTGCCAATGCAGGAGACACGGGTTCAAGCCCTGGTCTGGGAAGATCCCACATGCTGCGGAGCAACCAAGCCCGTGTGTCACAACTACTGAGTCTGCGCTCTAGAGCCCGTGAGCCACAACTACTGAGCCCACATGCCACAACTACTGAGCCCACATGCCACAACTACTGAAGCCCGTGCGCCTAGAGCCCCTGCTCCACAACAAGAGAAGCCACCACAATGAGAAGCCCGCACACCGCAACGAAGAGTAGCCCCCACTCACCGCAACTAGAGAAAGCCCACACGCAGCAACGAAGACCCAATGCAGCCAAAAATAAATAAATAAAATTTTTTAAATCATAAAAAAAAAACAATGACAGAAGAGAAATATAAAAAGTATTAACCATGGTTCTCTTTGGGTGGCAGGATTATAGGTGACAATCAACAGAAAAGGCAGTGTTCTTTTCATTTTTTTAATTTAAAAAGTAATAAATGCTTATTGTAAAAGTCAAACAATAATCAGCTCTTTACACTTCACGAAAGGCTGCAATCTAAAAAGTACACAACTAGATGCATCCAAATACAGAAGGAAAAATACTTATCGCCTATGCTGAAATGAGTTTTCTCCCTGAATATTAAAATTTAAAAACCCAGAAAGATTCTACAGAAAAACAGAATTCCAAGTTCCTAGTCACATACAGCACAAAGTTCCCTAAGGATTGACTGAGGAACACTCTAGCCTGTATCCTTGTAGTACAGCTCTCATCCCCCAGTAGCCTACAATATAAATACTATGTACACAAGGAATATGTCAACACAGTGCTGGCCAACCTCCTGCATAAACTAAGGATGAACTAACTGGAAAGAAATAATCTCCTTGGTGACCCTGATAACTCATGGTTTAAAGACCAAAAGTCTGGAAGTGAAACTGCCACAAATCTGAAATACAGTTCCCATCTATTCACCTTAACCCTTAACTGAGCCTATAATTTTTTTAGAGCCAATCATTCTTTTACCTAATATAGAGAACTTCAGCAGAAATGAGTTTTGAGGGTTCCTTGCCCTATAGTGCAACATTAAAAGTACTTTTTAACCATTTATAATCTTATAACATGTGGTGAACACAGCAGCAGTCCAATTCCTAAAAAAAGTCTGACCTTCTGACCTCATGTAACTCAAGAGGAAGAAAATATAGGTCACAAACACTGGATGATTCAGAAAACTGTGATGCAGTCTGAAGTTCCTACAGGAATCAGAAGGACGAGGGAAGAGCTGCTACAAATACCAGTTATCAAGAAAATTCAAAAACTAAAGCTCAGGATTACTGAAGAGCCTCTCTACCAATTCCCAGAGACCTAAACACACCAACAGTTCAAACAAGAGAAAGTCTGACTGATGGCAAGAAGTCAAAGGAACTAAAACAACTGCACAGTCTCTCTTTTGTCTGAAGAAAAAATATTTGCTCTGTTTCTTTAAAAGCATAAGGAGCCTTCTCCTGATACACTCCTTACGCCACCTGAGAAGAAATTTCACTTTGTTCTCCATAAAGAACAAAAGGAGCTAAATCAAACTGCAGTCAGGCAGGCCTGTTGCTGAGGAGGAAGTGCCAGTCAAGTGTGTTTTTCATTTCTCTTTTTAAAAAGGAGGAAGAAACAAGTTTCCCAATCTGTCCCTTAAACCAGATCGGGACAAAGGGTGCCAAGAAGAGTCTTTGTGATACCATTTCACAGGCCCCCGGAATCAATCCTCAATCACCAAAAGCCTCGTGCACGTACAACCAAAAGGGCACGACTGGGATATGTACATAACACAAATATTATTTGTTATTCCACCCCATTTCTAACCACCACCCCCCATAATGATGATCACTCTAAAAAGATGGGAAGATAACTACCTTGAAAGGTTCTCTCTGCTTAATTCTAGGACAAAATTATATTTAACGAGCACTAATAAAAGTCACCTAGAGATTATGCACAGCCCAGTGGAAACTAAAGTCAGACTTACAGGTTCTCCTTGCAATTTGATCACCTTATGCTAGCAATTTCACTCCAGCTTCAAGCAATATGACTTTGGACAAGTTATTTAACTTCTTTGAGACTTTTCTGCCCCCTTTGTAAATAGGAATTGCAATATCTGCCTCATCAAGTTGTTGTGAGGCTCCAATAAGAAAAGTGTGGTGGAGCATTAAGACCACTGCTGTTATTGTTGTCATTATTATTGAATCCTCTTTGGGGTTCACCATGGTTTCCCTCACCAAACAATATGGCCAATTAAAACCTCTGAGACCTGAGATGCCACGATTCCCAAGAGTAGCAGATTCCTAAGAAACATTTCAAAGGCTGTTACCAGACAACAAAATAAAAAGTACTCAGGGAAAGTACCGTACTCATTTGTGTGGCAAAAATAATTAAATGAGATTTGGGCTACCTCTACATAAAAAGTGAATTAAAAAACAGAACCAACAACTTAGAGCTATATCTGCAAAACCTGGCTAATAATTCACACCCCAAATCCTCCCTACCAATAGCATTCCAGGGGTATGAATCAGAGTTATTAGGCCTGGAAGCACTGTTAAAATGCAGTCCAATGATCTCATTTATTTGAGTAACTGCATCTCTCTTCACTTCACTATGCCCATGTAGGCAAAGTCTAAGAGTCAAATCAGCCATGTAATACCAACATATATCCCAAAATAACATACAGGATTCAACCCAAGGTTAACTTTTTTTGTTGTTTTTGCTTTTTCTTTTTTGGCCGCACTACGTGGCATGCGGGATCTTAGTTCCCCAACCAGGGATCAAACCTGCTCCCCCTGCAGTAGAAGCACGGAGTCTTAACTGATAGACCGCCAGGGAAGTCCTGAGGGTTAACTCTTTAAAAGAAAAAAAAAATCCTTTAAATACTAAACCTAGGATCACCTGCATAAGTAGAGTTCTCCCAACAACTGGAAAATTAACTACAAAATGTCAGGCCTTTAATTAGAGGCCTAAAAGTGGCCCAGTACTCTTTAGAAACTCCATGTGGGTGGAAATACACAGGGTTTTCTACAACTGGCAGCTCGGTTTTCATTAATAGGACTTTCTATAGGGCATTTCAGGACACTTCAAATGACACCATATACGATCCGAGTCCAAAAATGTAAGCACCACAGCAGCAACCATCCCTGCCTCTATATAGCTCTTGCCTGACTCCTAGAATAGACTGAACTTGGAGGGGAGCAGGGAATTTGGGGCAAAGCATCACAAATCTAGAACTGTTATCAGGTAACAAACTCTGAAAGCAAACACACCTGGAAGCATAAGAACTTCAACTAAAAAAAAAAAAAAAAAAAAAAAAAAAAAAAAGAACTTCAACTATTACCTGAGTTGTGTATCTACTGTATGCAGAGTACTAAAGGATATCCTAGGATATACCAAACTGCTAATTGTGGTTTAAGTCCAGATAGAGAAACTTTAAGTAATGTTTGTTTAATTTTTTTATCCATAATTTCTAAATAAGAGATCGTATAGTATAGTGATATATGGGTCCTGAAATCAGACTGGCAATTGAATCCCAGCTCTGTCATTTTCTTGGTACATGAAGGTTTCTTGGTACATGAAGGTTTCTTGGAACAGTTACTTAACCTCCCTGTACTCCAGTTTCATCATCGTAAAAGACAGTATGTATATGATAGGATTACCACAGGGATTAAAAGACTTACCAAATGAAAAGTGCTTGCTACTATATAATTCCAGTGCTTGTACCAAAATAATACCTTCATTCTATAATGAAGAATTACAGAATCTAATAAAATAGTTAAGGCCACAAAGTCCTATAAACAATCAGACTAATTAAAGACAAATTCTTCTAGGCAAAATGAGACTGTCCACTGCAAAGGTCTCCAAACCATTTCATATTAAAAAAAAAAACCTTACCACTGTAACCTTTAAAAAAATAATAATAAAATCTCGAGATAATGGTTAAAATAATAATAACTAACACTTTCATAGTCCTTTTCATTCCCACTGTTCTTAGCACTTTACATAAAGTAACTCATTTACAATCCTCAGGTACATGAGGCCCTAAGAGAACAAGTCACACTGTCGGTGCTGGATTCAGAATCCAAACCCAGGCAGTCTGGCTCCACAGTCTACATACTTCATTACAACAGAAAACTCCCTAATGCCTGAGATAAATTCTCCTATGTGGTCTCACATGTATTAGGCCCTCAATCAATGTTTCACTGTCTTACCATATCAACTGGAAATCAGCTTGCTTTCTATTTTTAATGTTCATTTCCTCAAAGGTCAAGAAATTAAAGAATGATGCTGAGGGCAATTCCCTGGCAGTCCAGTGGTTAGGACCCTGCGCTTTCACTGCCAAGGGCATGGGTTCAATCCCTGGTGGGGGATCTAAGATCCCACAAGCCCCACGGTGCAGCCAGAAAAAAAAAATGATGCTGAGGAAAAATGAAAAAAATTCTCATTCCTTCCTTTACAGCAACTTATTTACATAGTTTTTGCAAGAAAAGGGGACTTCAAAACCTTTGACCATAAATACTCTGAATTTGATAAAGTGCCAAATAAGACTATATCATGAAATTCAGCTACTATGTGTTTACCCTACAAACCTACCAACTCCATCCAAATAAAAAAATTACCTATTAGGAAACAGAGATAGATGCCACAGTAATTTACTTTTGTACAGCAACCAGGATAGAACATAAATCTCAAAAAACACGGTCAACAAAGAATGTGATTGAACATACTCTGTCCAAAAAACACAGTCAACAAAGAATGTGACTGAACATACTGTCATGTCTGTGCATACCCCTTTGTCAAACATGAAATATGACATCAACACACCTGAGGAAAGAAAAAGGGGAGTCTTCAGTGTAGAGCCTCATACCAGCCCTTTCTCATCCACACGGCAGACACATATGCTAGTGACCTCCGTGCATTGCTAGAGTTAGGATTCTCCACAACTAACTTAGTCTACCTGTCTGTGACAGGTTCTCTCCAAGGACAGTCTCCATCAATTCCTTCTACCCTACTCCCATGCTGCTCTGCCCATCAAGAGATAAGAACATATTTTTCTCTCCGTGAATGTGGGCTGACCCTGTGACTTGCTCTGACCACGGAATATGGCAGAAGCGATAATGTGCCAGTTCCAGGACTGACAGCAACCACCTTCACTCTTGGAAGCCAACCACCAGGCTGCAAGGAAATTCAGGAAGTCCCACTGGAGACAGAGACCATATAGAGAGACCTGGATGATAAGACACTACTAGGAGAGGCCACATTGAAGGTGCCAGACCAATGAGTTGAAACCCTGATGCCCTGTCTAACCCAGCCTAGCCACCAGCTGAAAGTAGACAAATGAGTGACCCCAACTGATGCGACACAGGGCAGAAGAACGAACCAGACAAACCCTGCCCAAATTCCTAACCCACAGGATCGTGAGAAACACATCATTGTCTCAAGCCACAAATTTGGAGGTGGTGTGATACTGTGATTTATAATAAGAAATACATATTTGGTCTTAGTCCCCATTTTTGGCACAGAGCTCCTAAAACCCTTGAAATTTTCTGAGTGATAGAAGTCTTTTGTCATTCATAAGGAGTCTCTTTTAAACTTATGCTAACAGGTGACTTAGGGAGGTACCCCTAGAAAGCCTCAGGATGAGGCTGGTCACCAGAAAGACCAAGTGATGAGAAGATTGGAACTTTCAGTCTCACCCACTGACCTCTGGGAGAAGAAAGGGGATAGATGGGCCTGCAGATTAAGCGCTATAAAAACTACTGAAGGGACTTCCCTGGTAGCGCAGTGGTTGGGACTCCTCGCTCCCAGTGCAGGGGACCCGGGTTCAATCCCTGCTCGGGGAACTAGATACCACATGCATGCCACGACTAAGGAGCCCGCATGCCGCAACTAAGGAGCTGGCGAGCCACAACTAAGGAGCCCACCTCCCGCAACTGAGACCCAGTGAAACCAAATGAGTAAACAAATGGATATAAAAAATACATACACACACACATACATACATACTACTGTACAAGATTTTTTGAGTTTCCAGGCTGGTGAACACATTCACAGCCCAGGAGGATGACGCACCCCAGTTCCACAGGGACAGAGGCTCCTGTGCTTGGGACCCTTCCAGATCTTGCCCTATGTACTTCTTCATATGGCTGTTCATTTGAATCCTTTATAATAAACTGGTAAATATAAGTAAATATTTGAGTTCTGTGAGCCACTCTATCAAATTAGTCCAACCCAAAAAGGGGGTTGTGGGAACCTACCACCTATAGCCCATCACTCAGAAGCACAGGTTACAACCTGGACTTGCAATCAGCGTCTAAAGTTGAGGGGGTGCAATTTCTTGGGATTGAGCCCTTAAACCTGGGGGATCAGATGCTATATCCAGGTAGAGAGCGTCAGAACTGAGCTAAATTTGTCGGACACCCGGTCAGTGTCTGCTGAGAATTGGAGAAATGCTTGCCAGTTTTGGAAAAAAAACACACACCAGAGGTGGTTTCTGTACAGCAACAGATAACTAAAACACTACTACCTAATACCCAGTGTACGTAATGCCTTGTTAGGACTCTATCTTCCTCACTAGACTATAAGCTCTGTGAGGGCAAAAATCATGTCTGTCCTAGTCTAGTACCTACTTTAGTGCCTAACATAGAAGAGAATGAATATGTGTGTGTATTTATATCCAACTGTGAGGAAAGCCCAAAACAAACACCAAACTCTCACAAATAGCAACACCTAGGTGAAAAAAAAGTGGTTCTAGGTAGTGCTGTTGGTTCAAGGTCATAAATTCAATTTCTACGAGTCAAATATCTCCAAAAAGAAAACTTTGTACTATTAACTAATCTCAACAAGTCATTTCATTATGTACATGTCATTAATCAAGACAAGGCCAGGCAACAGAGTATGAACAGAGCAAATCCATCCCTACCACTACTAAGGGGGAGGGGGGGCTAAACCTAAAAAAATACATATACAGAGATGACAGGAGTCTTTTGTACTTTTTATACTCATATAACAATGCTTCTTTATACTCATATTTGAAACATAGCATATTTAGAACAAAATACAGAAGCAGTGGATCTTCTGAAAGCAAGGTTGGGAACATGGGATATTGTATCTTCTGAGCTTGAGAGTGTTGGATATAAAAGTGATGTGATTTAATGGGTAAAGATAAGACTAATAGGTAAGAAGCTTCAATGACTGATTCCTACCACTGAGGTGTTATATAATCTTGAACAAATCACACTCTACATATAAAAACTGAAAGTAATAACACTCTCTCTTTCTACCTTAAAGGAATAATATCCTTGGAGTATCTTAGGAGTCGCAAAAAGTTCAAGGCAGGATTACAACTTTTCTAAGTAAAAGTCAAGTTAGGAACCAACAGTAATCAGAATAAACAATAAATGGGACTTCACACAAAGAAGTCCGGCACATGCAGCTCTAAGAGAAAGTGCAAAGGAAACTACGGTGGCTATGAAGCAGAATCAGAGAGTACCTCTAATTAATCACCCGACAAACTAAAAGCAAATAATTTGATGGAATCAAGACCTATACAATCAAAATTATACACAGCCCCTTTATAAGCAGCCAAAGACCAGAAATAAAATGTTAATAGAACCTGCACCTGTACTGTAGACATGCACAGCATTTATGTTCAGAATTATAAATACTCTAAAATACAACTGGTCTGCCTCTAGAAAGTTAGGCTAAGAGACAATAGTGAATCAAGTACCTGTAAAAGGTTGTCAGCCCAAATTTACCAAGAGATAAGCAAGCAATGTAACCTCTTTTTCTCATATCTATCTTTTTCTCATACACTCCCCAGGGCGTTTTTTATATATAAACTCAGTGTAAGGAAGACCACTACAGGGTATATCACAAATAAGCTAACAACTTTCCAAAATGCTTTGAACATATAAAACTAAAAAATTCTAGTGACTGTTATTATAATGAAGGGGAGGAAAAAAACACCAGCTTTTCTGCTATAGATTTTGCTGACTACGGCTTCCTAAAGTAACTCACAATGATATAACCTAATGTCTGCAACATAGTAAAGTTTACGCTCCTATGATCAAAGCTAGAAACAGAAAGCCGTAAGACCCAAATTTGAGACTGACAATCTTCCTTACTCTCACTTACCTCAGAAGAATGAAGAGAAAAGAAACGAAGCTTCACCTGCAAACTCTTCTGGGAAAACAGTGAGCTGAGAACCCCTGAAAACTCAAGGAAGAACACAGAGGAAACCACTGAACCAAAAAGAAATTGAAGCTCAATTTTTGAGTCCCAAGCTGTCAACAGAATCAGGACCAGGAAGGCTACTGCTAAGTGCACAAAAATGGCAAGAGATTTCCTACCAGCAAGCAAAAAAGAAAGAAAAAAGAGTAGCTTTTGATGGAAGAAATTTCACAGAAACAAAAACAGCTTAACCCCAGAAATGGGAACTGACCCCAGCTGCCTCGGCAAACAGACCTAATGGCTTTGGCAACAACATACCTTTCATCCACCAACAACACTAGGAGGCTGAAGTAGAGCCGATTTCAAATCACGAAGGATCACATCTTTCTGTTTTCTGCGTAGTCTTTGGGAAAAAGAGTCCAGCTCTCCTCCCTGGAGTACCACACTGCCCCCAGTAGTTCCTGGAAACTCCTGGAGCCACAGCAACAGTACTGTAAAAAGCTTTGAGAACATTAAGCCAGGTATCCTCACAAGCCCAGACAGGTAAGATTACTCACCAGACAAATAAGAACATTTAAACCTGGAAGAGGTTAAGAAATTCATCTAGGTTTGCAAGATGAGTCAGTAGGCAAAGCAGGATTTGAATTCAGGCTTTTCCTTCAGATAGTATCAGAGCTTGACTCTCAGTCCTTGGCTCAGCAGATACTGTGTTCAGTGTTCTCCAATGTTAGAGTCAGCCCAGGTCAGGTTCTTGGCTGACTAGAATAGGGAAAGGAAAAATTTCCCTCAAGGCTTCAGGAAAAGGAGAAGTCAAATTATTAAATGCAGAGCTCTTATGCTAAAAGGTCCAGATGCCCTTCTACCTTGCCAATGACATTTCTCAGCCAATCAAAATAAGGCACTGGATTTTAAGAACCTACCCTACTCATTTTAAGCTCTCACTATAAGTTGGATGGTATTTTCCCTACTTCCCAAATAAAAAACACTTAAGGGGGACTGGAAAGATGGAAAAGCAACAACAGCCAGCCAGCAAGTGTTTACTGAGTATCTATGTACTCAGCACTATTCTAGGCACTGAGGATACTAGAGTGAATGAGAAATACCTGCCCTCAAGGAGCTTATGTGATTATTTATGTAATTTAAAAAATGATGACACTTTCAAGTACTGATAAATGTTAGGAAGAAAATATGAAAAGTAATGTTTTTGGGGGGGACAGATTAAAGGAAGGAAATCAACAGTTCAGAATCACTTTCTAGTTTTCTATGACTATGAGCCTGAGAAAATATGAATAACTCAGGAGAAACTTTAAAATATTTTCATACAAACTAATACTATAATAAATATAATCCAACATCATTTCCTATATTTTTTTTTTTTTTTCCGTACGCGGGCCTCTCACCGCTGCGGCCTCTCCCACCGTGGTGCACAGGCTCCGGACGTGCAGGCCCAGCGGCCATGGCTCAAGGGCCCAGCCGCTCCGCGGCACACGGGATCCTCCCAGACCGGGGCACGAACCCGCGCGCCCTGCATCGGCAGGCGGACCTCCAACCACTGCGCCACCCGGGAAGTCCTATCACTTCCTATTTTTAAATAATTATATATAAGACTAAATTTGAAATAGCATTAAAAGAAAGTATTCTTATCTCAAAAGTTACAGCAATCTTAAAGCCTTACAAGTACATGGCAGTAAGATCCCAATATTTATCCAATCATCCACCAACTGATAAAGACAAGCCCAGTGGCAGAGTATAACACATATATTTAAAGCAGTACTTTTATCGAACATTCACTGAATATGTGCTACACACCTGACAGTGCTAAGCACTTTTCCACACATTATCTCATTTACTTCTCACAGCAACACTATGAAGATAAGTACTATCATTATCCCCATTTACAAATCACAAAACTGAGGCTTAGAGAGGTTAAATGATTTGTCCATGTGGAGGAGAGATTCAAAATCAAATCAGATGGGACTTCCCTGGCAGTCTAGTGGTTAAGACTTTACCTCCAATGCAGGGGGAGTGGGTTCGATCCCTGGTCAGGGAGCTAAGATCCCACATGCCTGAGGGCCAAAAAACCAAAACATAAAACAGAAGCAATACTGTAACAAATTCAATAAAGACTTAAGAAAAAAGAAAAAATCAGATGCCAAAGTGCATACTCTAACCACTACACTATATTGTTTCTACAGAACAAGCACTAAACCTCAGATACAGAAAAAAATCCTTTTCGTGTCCTCACACCTAGGTCAAAATTACAACGAGTTAATTCAGGAGACAGAAAGAGAAGGAATAAATCTGAGTGAATCTGAGTCAGAACACAGTACTGTAACCTTAGGCAAATTCCACAATACCCATGCCTCAACCTCCCTATCTATAAAGGAGTTAACCACACCAGCACTAACCATTACTTGCCTCCTGGTAGGTTGTGAGTGTTAATTACTATTTGTAATAAATACACAGATTATCAGTTGAAAGAAACAAGGAAAACTACAGCGTTATTATTATTGCCTTGTTGCTAGAGCAAAACACCAGAAATCAACATAAATAGGTTATGTACACCAAGAATGTAGGGTTTGAATATGTACTTTGAAAGGCAATTATATAATAAGTTGTTTTACCTCTAATTTTTTTCCTTTTCTTTTTTTTTAATTTAAAAAAGCAATACAGGGACTTCCCTGATGGTTCAGTGGTAAAGAATTCGTCCTGCAATGCAGGGGACGCGGGTTCAATCCCCGGTCGGTCGGGGAACTAAGATCCCACAGGCCGCAGGGCAACTAAGCCCTCGCGCCAAACTACTGAGCTCGCACACCTCAATGAGATAGACCACGTGCTGCAAACTACAGAGCCCACGCGCTCTGGTGCCTGCACGCCACAACTACAGAGCCCATGTGCTACAACTAGAGAGAGAAAACCCGCACTCCACAACTAGAGAGAAGCTCTCATGCTGCAACGAAGAGCCCATGCGCCGCAACGACCAAAAAGATCCCACATGCCTTAACGAAGGTCCCGCGTACCGCAACTAAGACCCAATACAGCCAATCAATCAATCAATCAATCAATAAAGTGGGGTGGGGGGAGCAGTACAGGAATTTCCCTGGCGGTCCAGTGGTTAAGACTCCAAGCTCCGAATGCAGGGGGCATGGGCTCAATCCCTGATTGGGGAACCAAGATCCCACATGTGGCACAGCATAGCCAAAAGAAAAAAGCAACATATACCATACAGCATTTATCCCAGAGAACGCATGTTCGCACAAAAAAAGGTACACAAATGTCCACAGCATCTCTATCAGTAATAGTCAAGAACTGGGAAAAAACTCAGATGTTCTTCAATGGGCAAGTGATTAAACAAACTGAAGTATATCCAAACCATGGAATACTACTCAGCAATTAAAAAGAAAGGGGCACTGGGACCTCTCTGGTGTTCCAGCGGTTAAGACTCTGCACTCTCAATGCAGGGGGCCCAGGTTCCATCCCTGGTGAGGGAACTAGATCCTGCATGCTGCAACTAAAGACCGACACAGCCAAATAAATAAATAAGTAAATAAATATTAAGAAAGAAAAGAAAGGAGCGCTATTGATTCATGCAATTTAGATGACTCTCCAGGGAATTACATTGATTGAAAAAGGCCATTCTAAAAGGTTACATGCTGGGAATTCCCTGGCGGTCCAGTGTTTAGCACTCAGCACTTTCACTGCCTGGGCTGGGTTCAATCCTTGGTCGGGGAACTAAGATCGCATAACTAGCAGCGCAGGCAAAAAAAATTTTTAATTAAGAGAAAAAAAAAAGGTTACACACTATATGATTTTATTCACATAACATTCTTTTTTAAAAAAATTAATTTTACTTTTGGCTGCGTTGGGTCTTCGTTGCTGCATATGGGCTTTCTCTTGTTGCAGCGAGCAGGGGCTACTCTATTGCAGTGCATGGGCTTCTCACTGTGGTGGCTTCTCTTGTTGCAGAGCACGGGCTCTAGGCACGTGGGCTTCAGTAGTTGTGGCACGTGGCTCAGTAGTTGTGGCTCCCGGGCTCTAGAGCGCAGGCTCAGTCATTGTGGCACATGGGCTTAGCTGCTCCGCAGCATGTGGGATCTTCCCGGACAAGGGATCGAACCCATGTGCCCTGCAATGGCCGGCAGATTCTTAACTGCTGCACCACCAGGGAAGTCCCACATAACATTCTTGAAATGACAGGTTGCCAGGGACAGATAGGGCCGGGGGAGTGGGAGATGGGCCATCTTCCCCAGGGGATATCTTCCCTTGATCATTTGCACAAAAACTTTATTGCAACTTTATCCACTGCACTATCAGATCATTATGATTTGGTGCGGCGCGGGGAGCAGCAGTGGCTATAAAATGGCATCAGGAGAGATCCTGTGGGATGGAAATGTTCTGCATCTTATCTGTGTCAATGGCAATACCCAGGTTGTGACAGTATTCTATGGTTCTGTAAGATGTTACCATTGAGGGAAACTGGGTAAAGGACACACAGGATCTATCTCACTATTATTTCTTACAACTGCACGTAAACCTACAATAACCTGTAAACAAAAAGTTTAATCAGAAACGAAGGCAACACAAGTCTCTTGTAAACAGTAGTCTGTGGTCAATCTCTTTCCCTACCCATTCCATTCCCTCCCTCTTGAGATAACCATGCAAACTCACTGCTCATACAAATAGGCATGCATTTAATACTTTTTGTTTATTGTATCAAAATGGGATCATACATACTACACATTACCCTGCAGCCTATCTTCTTCACCTATCATCACTATATCATAGAGAGCTAAAAAAAAAAAAAAAAAAAAAAAAAAAATTTAAGTGCCAAGCAGGATGGCAGGTATAGAAAATTTTCTGACTGGGGCAAATCTGACAAATGTTTACCGTGCTAATGTGCCATAGCTGAGCCAGGTGCATTCAGTGAGAGCACAATATACAAGTAGCATTCTAAAGAGATCTGCAAAAATGCAAGTTCTTCAGCAGCTCTTCGAGGATCCCATCCCCCTCTCTGCGTCCCCCATGGAACCATCCCAGGGGCCCATGGAGGAAGAAATGCTAAATGATTTCTTTTCAGAAAACTGCAAGGGGGGATAATTCTCCCACATACTGAAGCCATAGCAAACAAACTTCCCTGAAAATGTATTCCTCCTTCAAGCAGAAGTGCAAAATATATTGTTGATAACATTTAAGACATCCATTTGTAAAAAAGCAACTACCACGATTAAGCACTTAATGTTTTATGTACTGTATCTCTAGAGCGCCCTCTACCCCACTACCATTTTACAGACCAAAACCTGGCTTGGTGTGAAATTACTTGCCCATGATCAAACAGCCAGCAAGTGGTAAAGCTGGCATTCAAAAGTACAAGTGCTTTTTCCACTTTATCAGGTTTTCCTATAATATCACATGTCAACAGAAGAGATTCAATAAGTGTAATAAGTGTATTTAGGCAGAATCCATTTTCTAAATGTCTGCTGACTTTGATTCAACCTTTTTTTCCATTTAGCATGTCTGGGGGGACTATATTATGTGCCAGGACCTATCATAGATGACAGTGAAAGAGAGGTAAAAACAAACAAACACAACGCAAAAAAGGCCTCCAACTTCAAAGAGCTTTCAAACTGCAACTGCAATATACTGTAACTATAACTGCCATATTGATATGTGGCGAGTGTTACCCTCAAGGAAGTACAAAGTGCTGTGGGTTTGAAGAATCCAGCTCTCCTCCCGAAATCAAGTGACATTAGCTTCCTTACAATTGTTCTTAGTTTCAATTCCACTCATATTCTACAAGTCACATATTTCTCTTCGTGATCTCTGGCAAAAGGTCTGCAATGTCCTTCTATACAAAACACTGCCCCAGACATGCTCAATTAGTATGAACAGAAGCTGCCAGCTCAAATCAGCAGAAAGCTCCTTAATGCTGTAATTTTTTGAAATTTTGGCAATGAAAAGAAATTAACCTTTTTGGTGAAATCATGGATGTGCAGAGTTAAAAGTGACTTAGACATCATTTTGAACATAGAGACTTAAAAAGGTAAAAATTCACTTGTCCATTGTTACAAGACTCATAAGGGCAGCTCTCAGACAAAAGCCCAGGTCTCTCAACTCATTGTACGGAATTCCTTTCCACTCCTGCTTCTTTCTTTCAAGTCCAATGAAAAACTTAGTGATGTTCAAGTTTTCTCATTTCATCAATGATAGATGCATTCATGAATCATGTGTAGTTTAAAGATGAACTTTATCAAAAACAGACATGCTAAGCATGATGAGATACATATATGCAGAGGTAAAGGACTGCCTATCCTTGATAAGGCAGCTCTTCAGGCATTTGGGAAGGCAATGTTCATACACTAAAAAATTGCCATCATCAACATCATCATCATCTTAGCAATAGCTAGTATTGGGGCGGATACGACTATGAGTCAGGCACTCACAGTATTTACATGATATTTCTTATCCTCACAACAACTCTTGAAAGACAGGTGTTGTATTGTACACTGGTGCATACCAGGTTTAAAGAAGAATCCCCAAATTCCACAGCTACCCAGGGGCTGGGCTAGAATTTAAACTCTAGAGTCCATACTCTTTTCCCACTATCCTATGCTCCCTAGGAACAGAATAACTGCACTGCACATGTGGCTGTGACATCAAGTCACTTCAAACTCTGACATGATTTCCTGATCGGTAGTTATGTAATTAGCCATCTTTTCAATCTTCAGGTTGTCTTAACTAATTTCTTTCATGATTCCACAGTGGTTTTCCATGTTTTCTTCCTTTCCTTTTTTTGTTTTTATAGAAGCAAAACCCTTTTTCCAAATGAAATCTTATGTGAAAACACTAAAATATAAAAGCGATCAAAGTTGAGCTGCTCTGGTTTAAGCAGAATGGGAGAACCAAAGCTCTTCCTTACTCTCATGGCCATCCCTTAGGCACCTCGAAAGAACACACTAGCTTAATACAGAAGGCTGCCTTCTCCATCTCAGCTTTGCCACTCACCATCTGTATGAGGACCAGTAGACCTCAAAGCACGATTCTGGTAACAGACCTGAGACCCCTCAAGAGGGATCACTTTTTCTTGTCCTTTACAACAGAGATACCACCATCCACTTCATAGGTTTGTTATTAACATTACGTGGACGAACAAATATAAACTTCCCAGCCGATGGTTAAGTATTGGAAAGTTGGCTCCCCCCTCTTTTATCCTGCAGAGGTAGCAGTTGTTGCCAATTCAAGAAAGCTCAATAAAATATACTTGATGGTTATCTTCAGTAGCAAAGAAGTAAACAAGTAAATGCTCCCACAGCTCAACTAAAATAAACAAACCTAACAAACCCTTCATTAAAGGTACCAATGGTAATACCCCCTCCCAGCTTAGTTTCCCATAGTTTCCCTGTCAGTCAATGACCCATGGATCTCAAAGCACAATGTTTATAATGGACCTGAGATCCCTTATGAGTTACCACAATGCAGACCGCAAGTGTCAGGTGAATGAGTTAATGTTGTTCTGAGCACCTTAAATTTGGCACTTCCTGAGCTGAGCATTTAAATTGGCTACTTAATATTGCATTTAATGAGTATTTTTATGTTCAAGTTCTACAACAGAATCTAATGTTCATTTGCCCATCTTCTGGCTTCTATTTCTCCAGGCATTACAAACCAAAAATATGCTGATGTCATATGCACCTTCACCCAAGCAACTTTAACCTAGCCTTTCCTAAACTAGTCATTAAGAATCTATTAACCAAAAAAAAAAAAAAAAAATCTATTACCTTAGTCTGTTACTGATAATGTGTTCCCTTTTCTATATGTGTAACAGGAGACTAAATCCATTTTCACAGGAAAGAGGTTCTCAGTCCCAATCTAAGCCCAACCAACAACTCTCAAACTATCAACTTTATGGAAACTGCAGGTATTGGCTTTGACCCCCTACAGTTTAGGAAGAATTATAACAATAATACATCATATAGCCATGAAAAGACTCATTTACAATAAAGAACACATCCCTAAGCATTCAACTTGGGAGCCAAGAAGATTCAGAATGCTAATCTATTTTACCAGGAGACCTTGAGCAATTCACCTACTCTCTAATGATTATTTTTTCATAAGGAAAATGAAAATATACTCATTAAAATGCCAGAGATACTGTCTGATTAACCATCAAACAACTATTTCCTGCGGTTACCAGGGACCTCAGGAAGTCATCTTTGTCATCTCCCTCATTTCTTAACAAGTGCACACCTAAATCATCCTAGAAAGACAGTTACAAAGTCTTTGGGAAAGATATTTCACAACCTTCTTTGGTAACATTCCAGTATCTTGTAGTCAGGAAGTTCTTTCTAATTTGTAATCTATATCTTTTCCGTTGCAAATAAAACACATTCCGGGCTTCCCTGGTGGTGCAGTGGTTGAGAGTCCGCCTGCCGATGCAGGGGACACAGGATCGTGCCCCAGTCCAGGAAGATCCCACATGCCGTGGAGCGGCTAGGCCCATGAGCCATGGCCGCTGAGCCTGCGCGTCCGGAGACTGTGCTCCACAACGGGAGAGGCCACAACAGTGAGAGGCCCGCATACCGCAAAAAAAAAAAAAAAACACATTCCCTCTTGTCTTCTCCACTATGGAAAGAAAACATCTGCTTAACACCACCTTCAAGAGACTATAAAATATAGGAAACCTATTTCAAACAGCTTCATGTAAATGCCACATGGCTTTCAGTGGGTCACCTAGACAAAGAACGTGATTAAGAGTCTTAAATTCCCAGTTCCATCACTGACTTGCTCTGAAGAAGATATGAAGTTAAAACCATGCAGATGCTGTACCTCAATTATCCCATCAGTAAAATGCAAATAACAAAATGAGTAAAGGAGAACTCAATTCCTCAAAAAATTAACCACACGAAAAGAGATTCTCATTCCCAATCTAAGCCAACAACTGTCACATCGCACACTCTATAGAAACTGCAGATGTTGGCTTTGATCCCTATGGTTTAGGAAGAATCATAACAGTTACATTACCATAGGGCTCTGTAATTCCACTCCTAGGTACATACCCAAAACAACTGAAGCAAGTACATGCACGTGCATGTTTACAGTAGCACTATTCATAATATCCAAAAGGTGGAAACAGTCTAAACAGTTCATTAATGGATGAACGGATAAACAAATTATGGTCTATACATACACAAAAGGTTACATACTAGATGATTCCACTTATATGAAATATCCAAAATATATCAATCCATAGAGACAGAATGCAGATTGCTCATTTCCAGGGGCTAGTGGAAGGGGGGAATGAAGAGAAACTGCTCAACTGGAAAGAGAATTTACTTTGGAATGATGGAAATGTTTTGGAACTAGATAGAGGTAGTAGTTGCACAACACTGTGCAAATGCCACTGAAATGCCGTTCACTTTAAAATGGTTAATTTTGTGTTATGTGAATTTTACCTCAGTAAATTATTTTAAAAGAAAAAAAAAAGAATGCTAGGAGAACTAATGGGCACAATAACCATAAAATGCTTACCCTTTCCAGGAAAGTCTAGGCAGAATGGTAGCCAAAATGTTTAATATTACTTCAATATAGTCAATTAGACTTTGAGCAAAGAATATGTAAATGGGAAACAAAATACAAACCAAAATAAAGTCTAGAGTTATATAGTATCCCATATGGAAACAAGAGCCAATAAATAAGTGAATGAATAAAGGGAAATAAAGTAAATAACCAAGCATATCAGCTAATTAGCTATAGCAATAATGACCATAGGAAAGCAGTAAGAAAAAGATAAAGGTAAGGAATGAACTTTAAAAACCAAAACTGGCGCTTCCCTAGTGGCACAGTGGTTAAGAATCCGCCTGCCAATGCAGGGGACATGGGTTCGAGCCCTGGTTCAGGAAGATCCCACATGCCGCGGAGCAACTAAGCCCGTGTGCCACAACTACTGAGCCCGTGCTCTAGAGCCCGCGAGCCACAACTACTGAAGCCCATGAACCCAGAGCCTGTGCTCCACAACAAGACAAGCCACCACAATGGGAAGCCTGCGCACCGCAACAAAGAGTAGACCCCGCAACGAGAAAGCCCGTGCAGCAACGAAGACCCAACGCAGCCAAAAATAAATAATTAATTTTAAAAAAGAAAGTGCTTGCTCAAAGCAGGTGGTTAATAAATATAATAATAATTTTAAAAATCCAAAACCAGTAATACTAAAATACAAAAGATCCATTAGGTAGGGAGGTGAAAATAGAAAGGCTAATGATAGCAAAGCTAAAAAGCAAAGCTAAAAAGTATACATAAAGCCTTAAACTCCAAGGTCACATATAAAGACCATGAGAATCATTATCTCACCATCTTGAGAATATCCTCATTCCCCTGCCCCTTTCTGCTTTAATACAACTTTTTCGCAAGACACCAAGGCTAAGCAGGCAAGGACAACAAAATGAAAAGGTACTGTTCCTATGTTCATGGACCTTATGATATTACTTCTTTTTAAAGTCTTACTTCTTATGGGAAGACACACATGGTAATAATCTAAATATACAGACCATCTCCACTTCCTCCCTTTCCACTTCTTAAACGCACTTTAATCTGGCCCTGGCCCTACATTCCTCCAATGCCGTTCTTGCTATGATCATCAGTGATCTCTGTGTTGCTAAATCAAACAAAATACAGGTGATCACTTCCTCCCTGAAACATGCTCCTCTCCCAGTTTCTGAGATTTTTCTCTTAAATTCCTTGCAGCTTGGTCCTAAGTGCTTTTCTACTCCTAGTCTATACATGCCTTTCGTCTGGGTAAACTCATCCATTTTCCTTGACTGTTAACACCTATATACTGGGGCATCCAGATTTATTTCCAGCGCCATTTTTGAGCATTAGCTCAATGACTGCTTACTTGATGGGTCCACGTGTATTATTTCACAGATATCTCACACTTAGCATGACTAAAATTGAGGCTTTCATTCCACTCCCCAACTCAAGTTAAAACCTACCCCTCCTCCAATGTTTCCACCTCAGAAATGGCAACTTCTGAGATGCTGATACTCATGCCAGAAATCTGGGAATCATACCTGATACCTCTCTCTTCCCACATATCCAATCCATCATTAAGTCGTTCTGTCCTAATTCTAAAATACCTACTGAATCTTTCTACTTTCCTCCATCTCCTCTGCCTACAGCCTAATCCAAACCATTGTCATCTTTTGCCTGGACCACTATAAGGCAGCCTAATTATTAGACTTTCCCCACTTCCTCTCTTTCCAAATTTTCCACAATTTCCAATTTTTTCCACCACAGATTTTCAAAAATTTTCACAACATAGCCAGAATAATTTTTTTAAATCATATATTAGGTTACAACACTCATTCTTAAAACCTTCAAAGGCTTCTGATTATACCTAGGAAAAAAATCCAAAATCCTTGACACAGTCCTGCCTAAATCTCTATCCTCATCCTATGCCCCCCATTCTTACCCACTGCTCATTGCATTCAAAGCACACCCGTCTTTTTTCAGCTTCTCAAATGTGCCAAGTTCTTTCCCACCCCAAGGCTTTCACACATGCTATTCCTTTCCCTTCCCCTTTCTTCCTTCTAGTCTCTGCTTAAATATCACTTCTTCAGAGAAACCTCCCCCAAAGCTCCAATATAATTCATGTCCCCCGCTATAATCTTTTTTACTTTTCCATCATAAGACTTTACATACTTTGTAATTATACATTTATCGGTGTTTTTTTTGTAAATATTTATTTATTTGACTGCATCGGGTCTTAGTTGCAGCACGGGCTCTTCGTTGCGTTGCAGCAGTGGGCTTCTCTCTAGTTGTGGCATGCGGGCTTAGCTGCCCCGCGCCATGTGGGATCTTAGTTCCCCCACCAGGGATGAACCAGTATCCCCTGCATTGGAAGGCAGATTCTTAACCACTGGACCACCAGGGAAGGCCCTATTGGTGTATTTTTTGTTTACTGCCTCTCTCTCCTCTGGATCATAATCTCCATAAGGGTATGGACGATGTCTACTTTTTTCACCGTACTCTTGGTATAATGGCAGTAGTTTAGAGAGTTTAGAATTGTTTAAACTATTGATAGTTTAGAATCAGTATAATTTAGGGATTAGGAGCAGGGGAGCCAGGCTGCTTGGATTCAAATCCTGGTTCTGCCACGTACGAGCTCTATGACCTTGGGCAAACTGCTTAACCTCTCTGTGCCACCATTTCCACATCTAGAAAATGGGGAGAACAAAAGTACCTACACCATAAGGTTGTTATAAGAATGAAAAGAATCAACAACACAAAGCACTCAGTACAGTACCTGGTGCAAAGCACTTCAATAAGCACTGGCTCTGATCAGCTCTTATTAGGGTATCCTCACCATCTCCCACAGAGGTAAACATTCAATAGACATTTACTGGATGAATGACTGAAAAAAGAGACTCTACTACAGTCATTAAATAGGCTTTTTTAAATGACAGAGCAGGAGTATTATAGAGATTTGGAGATGAAAACATAAACAGTTAAGGCAAAGACTGAAGAAACCCACAATTTATAATGCATAAAGGGATAACAGTAATAAAAAACTAACTCTGGGACTTCCCTGGTGGCGCAGTGGTTAAGAATCCTCCTGCCAAGGCAGGGGACACGGGATTGAGCCCTGCTCAGGGAACATCCCACATGCTGTGGAGCAACTAAGCCCGTGCACCACAACTACTGAGCCTGCGCTCTAGAGCCCGCGTGCCGGGCTTCCCTGGTGGCGCAGTGGTTTAGAGTCCGCCTGCAGATGCAGGGGACACGGGTTCGTGCCCCGGTCCAGGAAGATCCCACATGCCGCGGAGCGGCTGGGCCCGTGAGCCATGGCCACTGGGCCTGCACGTCCGGAGCCTGTGCTCCGCAACGGGAGAGGCCACAATCCGAAAAAAAAAAAAAAAAAAAAAATAGAGCCCGCGTGCCACAACTACTAAAGCCTGTGTGCCTAGAGCCCGTGCTCCACAACAAGAGAAGCCACCGCAATGAGAAGCCCGCGCACCACAATGAAGAGTAGCCCCTGCTCACCGCAACTAGAGAAAGCCCGCACACAGCAACGAAGACCCAACGCAGCCAAAAGTAAAATTAATTAAAAAACAAACAAACAGAAAAACTAACTCTACGGGATGCTCAGTCTTTACCACTAAGCAAAAAATATGTTCACTCTTCCAGATGTTTACCCAAGGTGATTTGGTTGCTTTGACTTTTCCCTAAATATCACCCTTTTCCAAAACTTTAATCACTTTCTTCAAAATCCTTCCAGCACCAAGCACAGTTCAGATAGATGGTAAAATTCAGATACTATCATTTTCTACCTATTTTGCAAAGAAATGTTCTTCTGTTCCTAAAATAGCTCTAGACTGTTTTGCTACATATATTACAAAATCCTCAAAGTTTTGCCCTCAATCTAATATCTCGAACTCTTTCAGACACTGTTGCTTTGGAGGTTTTCTCTTTCCCAGTAAAGACTCATCCTCTCACTATAAGTTGAAGGACATTGAGGGGAAGGAGGGACAAATATGCTGCTTTAACTTCCTATTCCTTATTCAAGCTTTCTCAAAAGACCCTAAACTTCAATCTAAGCATCACTATTATCCGTTCTGCTTTTGAAGAACATATAATCTTTAGCTTATTATAACAATATTGAAAATGATAACAGCTGGCATATATAGTGCTATGTGCTATTCTAAACACTTTACATATGTCAACTCATTTAATTCTCACAACAAACCGTATGATATTCTACAGATGAGGAGAGGCACAGAGAGGTTAATTAACTTGCCCAAGTCGCAGAGCTAGTTAAGTACTGGCACGGTGATTTGGACCCAGACTGCCTGGCTCCAGAGTCAAGACCACTATGCTATTATTTCAAGAGTTTGGCAAGACATATTTTTTTGCCTTGTTTTCACAGGTCAGCTAGACAGAAATACTCCAATTCTTGCCCCACGTCAAACATGCATATTAATCCTCTCCAATTCAGCAAAATTTCAGATGTTTCATTATATCATAGGCATATATACCTAAAACAAAGTAATTGTGGTTCATGGGAGAATCTATGTTCTATCCTGGGAAGCAGAAATAAACAAATGATGAAATCATGAAATGTGAAATTTGCCTCAGTGAATCCTACAGATAGAAATATAATTCCAGTAAGTAGTAGGAAAAAATGTTTGCAAAACACTTTTAATTTCTTGCAGGAAAAGTACCAAACAAGACTGTAGGTGTTATTATATACACACCCAACAGCAACCTACATTTTCCCTCTCTCAATTTCACGACAATTCTCCTAAGTCTCTCCTTTTATATGAAGCAAAATACCTCAGCTTATTCCCTGCTACAAACACCTGAAGGCATGTATCCAGTTTTCAAATTCATTCAACTCAACTTCCAAAGAACAGTGTTTTTTGGAAAAAAATTAATAAATGAAAACTAACACATAAGAAGTAAAAAATTAAACTCATTAGTCAAGCATGCTGGATATTCATTAAGTCATAGTCATCCTTTACTATGCCAAATCCAGTGTCATCATACATTAAGTAACAGACAAATATTTTATGTAGCAATCTTAAATGAAGACTTCCATTGCAATGGCAACAGGGGAACATTAATTTACTGAATCATGGTATGTTTCCAACTTTTTAGGGGGCTTAAGGATGCCATGGCTGAAGACCCCAATCCCCGTGAACACCCAGTGCCTTCCTCACTCCTTCATCTCTCTCATCTCTCTCTGTGTCTGCCCTTGTTTGTTTCCTTAATAGCACAGCCTAAATTTCAATTTTTATCAGATACCTGGTCAACTCTGCTCCCCACTGGAATTATCTCCATAAGGGCAGGAACACTCATGTCTACTTTTGTATCCCAGCATCTAATGAGACGTCCATAAATATTTGGTAGATGAAAAAAAGTCTGAAAAGGTAAGGGTTGAAACATACAGTCACAATCAAGGAATATATCCAAAAGGTCTGACTGGAATATTTCATACCTCAGGGAAAAACGTAGTGCAACAATACTCAATAAATAAAGGAAAAAATTTAGGTGAAGTGAAGATTATCAACTCTAAGAGCGAAGGAAGAGGCAGAACAAGTTAGAAAAGACTGCACTAATCCATAAACAAGCCAGGACTAACTGGAATAGAGGGAGTAACATGCAGCACCTAAAACTTCTTTCACTAGCACTTCCAAGGACCTACTCCTTTCCACAAACATGTAGTAAGCGTCTCCAATGCATTTAATGTTTGTCACCTCTATCCTCCATGACTGTCAGGCATAATGCTGCCTTCAAAGAAGCAAGCTGTCCAAGAACCCAGATGACATCTGTTCATTGTTGCTGTAAGACAGCACAGAAGTTAACATTTGAAGAGCACTTTATCTTTTCAAAGCAGCTTCATGTATTTTTTTTCTCAACAGAAGTATTACGATAGAAGTACTATCTTTCCCATTCTTTAAATACAGACACATAAAAGCACTCAAAGCCTTGAATTTGAATCCCAGCTCTGCTACATATTTGCTGTGTGATCTTGGACAAATTATTTACTTTCTGTGTGTCCAGTATCCATGGGAAATTAATATCTACCTTAAGGGACTGTTATGAGCATTCAGTGAGATTAACACCTGCAAAGAACACCACACAGTAAATGCTCAATAAAGGACAGTAACCTTCCCTATGGCCTCCTTAAATAGTTTGTACAAGATTTCTCAGCTAGTAAGTTGGTAAACCTAGGACTTAAACCCAGGTCTCCTGATTCCTTAATCTGTTTTCTTCTAGCCACATCACTTTGGCAGACTGCCACATATTACTGAGCATATAAATATATTCTGACAATAAGCGATCACAACATTTTTATCTATCAGCAACTAATTTTAGCTTTGAGAAAAAGGGACCAAAAAAAACGATCTAATTAACTTGGGGGCAGAAGGGGTTCGAAAATATAAAATATAAATTACCCCCCAACCGTAGTACAGTTGTACCTTAGCACTTCCGTACAAACAAAAATTATGACAAGAAACAGAAAGTTCTCTCTGGGTTTATGAGGAACAACTGAAGAAAGAAACAAGCATGACTATGATTAAAGGAACTTAAGGGTATTTTTTTTTTTGGTAAACCAAACCACTGGGCAAAAAGATTTGCATCCCATTCCAAAGTAACTCTATCAGGGATGAGAAGTATCTTAAAAAAAGAGACCTCAGTGTGCTAACAACAAACTTTTTCTCCAATTCCTTTAAGAGTGAGATAAATGGGAAGAGTGAGATAAATTGTCAACATAAACTGTCAACATAAACGTTCATAAAGATCCTTGAAGGCCATAAATGTTTGTTCTGGATTCAGTGTTAATAAGCAGCATAAAGGAGCATGATCAAAAGAATAAAAGTTTCATAAATATCCTAACACAAGCCGAAAATATTTTGAAAATTATACAGTATAAAAATAAGTTATTACTCTGTTAATAAAAATAACTGATTGTTTTCAAAGTGATATACATAACTAATCTTTTTCAAGTGCTATACATAACTCCTTCTAGGACAAGTTCTAGAAGACATTCGAAGAACTTCACATCTTTAACAATCCCCAAGAGAAGAGAAGACAGAGTAATTCAGTCACATCCTGAATTTGTAAATTCTGAAAAGAAATGCCAGGAGAGAGCTTGATCGACTTTGAAAGAACACAAGATTTAACCAAGAAAGGTAAGAGTTGAGTGAATTTCTATCACAAAGCAGGGGAGAAGCTGATAAGAAACTCTACCCCTCCCCACCAGCACAACCAGATTTCTTGTCCTCCTCAATTCAACTTAAACCTCTGCTAATTATTTTCTACGGAAGCATAACAAAATGTTCCTAACATTTCTTCCTGACACTCAGAGCAAATTCTATTTATTATTTAGCATTCATTAGTAGCCACTGAGATACTACACTAACTCTAAATTCTATGCAGAACCTATCAATCTCCAGAGGGTAATGTCCCTTCCTTCTCTAAATTTTTTCCTCTGATATAAATTCTCTTCTACCATAAAAACTTTTCCAGAGAACACACATTCTTAGCCTAACTTCCCAAAGTAGATTCTCCATAAAGATAGTCTCAGGACTCTTCATGAATCCCTTTCTGGGAGCACTAAGGTCCTGGTAACTAGGAAATCACTCATGATCAAGGGCCCTTCATTTAAATCCTGCTGACCTCACCAAAATAATAATATAACAATAATAATAATAAGGAACAATAATCCTTCCAAAACTCATATGAGAAGTCTAAATCTGTTAAAGAACATAGACTTGTATAGTTTCCATCCAAGGACTACAAATTTAGTCTCTTCTCCCTTAAGAAAGCCTATCTCCTACTGATTCTACAGATGTATTGTGGAAATACTTATTCAACTTAGAATGACCTCTAGGTTACTTTCTTCAACAAAGATATTACACAAATTAGAATCATGACACTGAATCCAATGAAAATAAAACGAGTAAGAACGTGTAGTCTCCAAAATTTCCAAGCTGGGAGAGAAAAGGAAAACATAATGGAATCCCCAGAATGCTAACTTTCCATTTAAATATCTCAATAGTTGAATGATTCCTACACACAGGCTTTTTAACTCTAGTATATGCAGTAACTAAGCCACTAAGCAAATACAAAACTGGTCCGAACGAGACTCCTTGTGTTTTATTCGGACTCTTCCTAGAAAGCACTCTCTGAGGATAAATATCTGACTGCAAAATCTTGACCATCCCCTGCAGGACGTTAACCACTTAACACCACAGTTGAAAGACTTCCAAAGAGAAGCAGGCTGAGGGGAAGAAGGAGAAATAAGTATCAACCAGAAAGCAAAACAGACAGCAAACAAAATTTTCTACCAAGAAACAAAGAAATTGTTTCTTTCTACTCTCGCTAAAATGATACAGACTTTCAAAAGCAAACCAGCCAAAGATCGCGTGGTCCCTTTACTTCTGCAATCCCCAGTGACGGACTCTATATTCCTAGGAAGGAGGGATCACAGACAATCAAACGGCAAATCACTATGTGGATAAAATGACTGGTAAATTGGGGGGGGGGGGGGAAATTGAATTGGTAAACAACAAAAAATGACTTACGGTGCATTTCAAGATCTGTCAGGGCTACGGGGAAAAGTCACGTACTAGATCAGCCTCAGTTTCCCTACCCAAAAAGGGCGAGAACATGACACTTCGCTCAGAGGAGCCAGAGGGCCCTGTTCCACAAGCCTCCACCTATTCAAAGGCCCCTTCAAAGGCCAGAGTCAGAAAGTGTCCCCAGTGCAACTGAGTCATGACACTCGGAGCCTTTGGGGGGCGGAGAGGCAGGAAGAGAGGAGAGCCAAAGCGCGCAAAGCTCTATCCGTTCCTGGAAAGCGACTTTCCCCACACACTGGGGGTACCGACACCCGCCCCAGAGCCAACATCCCCTCCCTACCGAACCGCACCGGGCAGCCCCACCATCTCTGCGTCCTTCCGGCTTCTCCCTCAGTTTCCCGCCGCCTCACCGACCGCGCCCCCGAATTCAGCCGGGTAGTTCCTCCTCTGGCCGTGTCTCCGCTGCCGACCCGCCGCCCACCCGCCGGCGCCAAGGTCTTCTCAACCCGGCGGCGGAAGGATGCCGGGCCGGGCCGGGCCTCCCAGGCTCCTCCCGTGGCCTACCTGAAAGGCGGGAGGGGGCTCAGTTTGCAGCCCAGCGAGTGGACTGAGCCACAGACTAGAAGAAGAGGCAAGGAGGAAGCAGGGGGTCCGCTCTACCGACCAGCGGGAGAAAGCAGCCTGAGCGCGGGGCCTCACGGATAAGTCAGCTTTCCACCCGGCGCCGCCACCGCTCGGAAGACATCAAGCAAGAAGACGGCGCAAAAGATCACCGAATACACGAACGCCCAGACATCAAAGGAGGAGCGCCCAGACAATCGTTCAAGGAACTGGAGTCGAGCGTCGAAAAACAGCTTCGCTCCAACTCAAGGTCCCACTCCTGTCCAAGGCATAAATAAACAAACCCAGATCATAAGCCACGGAGTAAAGCAGACTGGGCTTCTGCCATTTTCTGTGTCAGCTGCCTGCTGTCTAAATTGTTTAGAGAACCGAATTTTTCTTGAGAGTTGAAGATCAAGTCATAGTATAATAACACGTTATCTAACTATAGTTCAGCGACTACCTTATGGACTCTCAACACTATCCCAACTGAGCAAATTTGACCTTAGTTTCCTCATGAAACAGGTGAATGAAAAAGATGATAGATTGATTGATTGATAGATAGAGGTATGACAGAGAGAATGAGAGAATCCAGACTGAGGAACAGAGTGAATAATCTCTATTAAAGCTCCAATTTAGCTCCCATAAGCATAGCAGAGAGAAACTGGAAAATTCAGGGTTCTGCAGTCTGATCTTAAGACAGGAAAAAAAAAAACCAAAAATAATACACGTACTGCTTTTCTCTTTTATTTTATTCCAAAGGCCTAGAGCCACAGGTGTTCTTCTTACGTAATAACAAAGTCTCTTTGGGTTCTGAACTTAACGAAGTGTGTTTACATTTTTATCATCACAATAGCCTTTTTCTGAAGTCTCTTAGTAGACAGACTAATATGGTCAGCACAAACATGGATTAATATGTTCATCCCAGGCACAATTTAGTAAATCATATAGATCACTACAATATGGGTTACCAACTGTGAGCAATAATAGTTTACCTTACCTCCTTCGAAGGAGGGAGGAGACTTGGAGAGTAAAGGTGTAAAAAGAAAAGATAGTCCCAGCCCTTAAAGAGTATATAATCTAATCAAAGTGAAAGCCGACATTCTTAAAACATTAGCTTTATTTACAATTTATTGTTTTTTTTTTTTTTTTT
>NW_020173674.1:13432526-13443596 GCF_003031525.2 Neophocaena asiaeorientalis asiaeorientalis | reverse complement strand
TCCTGGACCGGGCACAAACCCGTGTCCCCTGCATCGGCAGGCGGACTCTCAACCACTGTGCCACCAGGGAAGCCCCTGTAATTTTTTTTTAATCCTTTAAATTCATGAAAATATTTAAGGAACAACTCATATGCATAAAATGCAGGATAAGACCAGCATCCATAATATGAAGACAAAACGCTTTATTGTCTATCACTTTTTTTTTTTAATTAATTTATTTATTTATTTTTGGCTGCTTTGGGTCTGCATTGCTGTGCACGGGCTTTCTCTAGCTGCAGAGAGTGGGGCTACTCTTCGTCCTGGTGCACGGGCTTCTCATTGTGGTGGCTTCTCTTGTTGTGGAGCACAGGCTCTAGGTGTGCAGGCTTCCATAGTTGCAGCACATGGGCTCAGTAGTTGTGGCTCACAGGCTCTAGAGCACAGGCTCAGTAGTTGTGGCGCATGGGCTTAGTTACTCTGCGGTATGTGGCATCTTCCCAGACCAGGGCTTGAACCCTTGTCCCCTAGCATTGGCAGGCCCATTCTTAACCACTGCACCACCAGGGAAGTCCCTTGTCTATCACTGTTTTAGAGGACTTTTCAAATGAGTAAACATTATAGCAACATTTATAAAAGCTTAAAAAGAAAGAACTTAACAATCTGCATCCAAAACATGAACTTTTAATTTGTTCATGTCCTCATGAAGTCCTTGGAAATATTCTACGTAATTTTTCATTTTATTTAATTTTTTGGCCGTGCCGTGTGGCTTGTGGGACCTTAGTTCCCCAACCAGGGATTGAACCCGGGTCACAGCAGTGAAAGCACCACGTCCTAACCACTGCACTGCCAGGGAATTCCTCTACATAATTTTTAAAGTTTAATTTAAGCAGAGATACAATAGTGTTATTTTTTTGCATTATATAATTTCCCTATTAAAGTCTTTAATAGTTGTTATTTTAAACAATTGCACAATATTCCATTGAAAGGATTTACTGAACATGCTTCCCATTTTGAATATGTATCTTGCTTCCAAACATTTTCTGTGTAATAGGTATTGCAGCTCCTGGAAAGAAGCAGTTATAACCTTATTATTAATGATTAGAATCTACTGCACAGGACTTCCCTGGTGGCACAGTGGTTAAGAATCCACCTGTCAACGCAAGGGACATGGGTTCAAGCCCTGGTCTGGGAAGATCCCACATGCCACAGAGCAACTAAGCCCGTGCACCACAACTACTGAGCCCACACTCTAGAGCCTGCAAACCACAACGATTGAGCCTACGTGCCACAACTACGGACGCCCCCGTGCACCTAGAGCCTGCGCTCTGCAACAAGAGAAGCCACCACAATGAGAAGCCCACACACCACAACAAAGAGTAGCCCCCACTCGCTGCAACTAGAGAAAGCCTGCATGCAGCAACAAAGACCCAACGCAGCCAAAAATTAAGTAATTAATTTTTTTAAAAAAGAGTAAGGAATCAAGGCAGAGGTTTATTTCTCTGTCATATAAAAGAAATCTAGGGTAAGGTGTGGCCATTCAGCATCAGGGACCAGGCTTCTATCTGGTTGCTGTGACATGTTCAACAAGTGTTTTTTTGTCTTAGATCCAAGACAGCTGCTCAAGCTCTAGCCATCATGTCTACGTTCCAACCAGCAGGAAGCTGAAAGAGGAAAGGCATGTCTCCTAGCCATAAGGACACATCTTGAAAATAGCACAGGACATTTCCACTTACATTCCACTGGCCAGAATTTAGTCACATAGCCACACCTAACTAGGAATTTGTCTTTATCCTGGGAAGTCATGTACCCATGAAAAGTCAGGGGCAAGTGGATTCTAGGAGATGACTAAATAAGCAGTCTGCCAAATTCCTAGAGCCAGCTGAGTAGCAGGCAAATAGACTTTGCTTTACTGTTTCCCAGGGCTGAGTTTCTACTTCTAGAATACACGCTTTAGGGAAGCTTCCTTCTTGGGGAGGCTTGTGGGGCTTAATTTCTAAAGCTACAGCCCTCACTCAAACTTGACCCATACAATGACTTTATTTTGAAACCTTGATTTCAGTGAGGAAAACTAAACAAACTACTTTAGAGGCTATAAGAAGTTTTCAGTTTTTCAAATCTGGAGACATTTATGTTTGGAAAAACACCTGAAGGTTATGCAAATATAAACCTAAAATCAACATCTGAAAATGGAGATGTTTGAGAAACTGAGGCTAGACTGCTCTGTGAAACCATGCAAAAAATGTTTTTTTCTGCAGACAGAGTTGCATCTTTACAGATAAGTTTCATTAGAGAAACTGTTTCAAGTGTGACAGTAAACTCCTATTTGTTCTTATCAAGTCTGTTTGGACAGAAGAGTAGATCACAAAAGATCAGGGGTTGAAACCCTCAAACACACAGAAATCTTTTTACACTGGAGGAAGACCTGAGAAAAAGAAACCAGGTGGGCAGAAGGAAAGATCATCTTGGGATGTAACACAGAAGCCTACACCTTGGTGTTAAAAACTCAATAACTCATTACTATGTTGATTGTTGATTATTGTATTCTGATAGGATTCTTCTAGAGGAGTCACCCCCCCTTGAAGGTAAGAGGATGCTTCCCCTGAAGTACGGTGACCAACTGTCCCAGATTGCTAAGGACTAAAGGGTTTCCCAGGACACAGCACTTTCCATGCTAAAACTGCGACAATTGAGGGCAAACCGGGAGAGTTAGTCACCCTAAGAATAAATATAGCCACTGTCAATCACGTGGAAAGAATCTGGAAAGACTAAACCAGGGGACCTCCCTGGTGGTGCAGTGCTTAAGAATCCGCCTGCCAATGCAGGGGACACGGGTTTGAGCCCTGGTCTGGGAAGATTCCACATGCCGTAGAGCAACTAAGCCCGTGTGCCACAACTACTGAGCCTGCGCTCTAGAGCCTGTGAGCCACAGCTACTGAGCCCGTCTGCCACAACTACTGAAGCCTGCGCGCCTAGAGCCCATGCTCCACAAGAGAAGCCCCCACAGTGAGAAGCCCACGCACCACGATGAAGAGTAGCCCCCGCTCACCACAACTAGGGAAAGTCTGAACACAGCAACGAAGACCCAAAGCAGCCAAAAATAAAAATATATTAATTAATTTTAAAAAAATGACTAAACCAGTAATGAGGATTGGGACTTACTGACCTGGGGGAATTGCCTGTGATAAAGGGTGAAGGGAGGGGAAAGGAGAGAATGGGAGGAGACTGTTCCTTATCTTGCTCTGGGCTCTGAGAAACCTACGACATTGGGTGGTAGGAATCAGGCCTGAACCTAAGATGAGATTCTGTAGCAGTACCATGAGTCATCTTATTACAAAGTCCAGGAAGAGGAGTTAGGCCTTGAGCAGCCAAAATGATGAGCCACTTGTAGGTTCTGCGTTGCAATTCTATTGCTCTTTGGTAGTCTGCTCTCATGGCACTGTGGCATAATGTACACACTTTGGGTTGGACGGTAAAGGTAGAAGCTGTGTAGTGATGTAGGAGCAGCCCAGGGAAGAGGAGAGATCCCAGAACAGCAGGTAACCATTCACAGAACCATAACAGGCTTTTCCTTCTCTGGAATTATTTATATAGGATAAATTTCTAGTGGTGGAATTTATCAATGGATTGAAATGTATGAACATTTTAAGACTCTAGAATGGCATGGAAATCAGCCCTTCTATAAAGACAGCTGTATATGTAAGGGTTAGAAAAAGTCTCAACCGACTGAAACTGAATGTTTTGCTGGGCAAACATGGAGACTCCTTTCCAAAAGACTTTTTGAAGTTTACCAGCCTGTGACTTCAAGGTCTACTTTTCTTGTTCTTGTTTAATATCAAGAGATCTCATACCTCCTATTTGATTATCATGAAGTAGGGTCTTAGATGGTAGTCACATTAAAAAAAGAAAAGCCTGTGAATTTTATGTGGTTAGGTTCCTGGGGTGTCTCCAGCCTTCAACTAGTATTTTTTCTTCCTTCTTGCATTGCCATTTTAACTTAATTCTGAGTCTGTTATCTCTTATACCCACAATTTTGTAAAATCTGGGTGGAATCTAGGGAGCAAAAGGGACCTGAGGATATATGCATGCACAGTGGTTAAAACTCCAATTTCTTATTTTCTTGATCTCTTCTTAACTTCCCCTACACTGTCAGGGAAATCAACTGTTAAGCTCAGTTCTTGAGTTTCCAGTTTATTATTTCAGGTAGGGATACAATTGTAGTATGTCTATTATCTACGTAGTCTCTATTTTATTCCTCCCTATCTCTTATACTTTTTCATATATGATCCCATTAAAATTGTGTCTTGTTTCTTTGTCCCTAAATTAGATTAACTTGCTATAGATCCTTTACAGTCCAAGAAAGGAGCTCCATCTCTGTTTAGTTCATTTTAAACTAAGAATATGTTTATGGTCCCTCTTTTGTATAATTTGGAATTAGTAAACCGCTGATAACCCAATATTGTAGTTTTCACTTAATACATCCTGGGACTTTTGCTGTCTTGGAACAGCTAAGGGCAAATCTGGAGAACTTCTATGCTGGCCAGATGGAATCATCTACGGGAAGATGAGGCTTATATAAGACAGGTGAAATCCTTGACTTTGTCCCAAAGCTATACCAGGAAGATACTATAAATCCACAATAAGGACCTCAAGAGAAGACTTCTCAGGCACCTATAAAAAGCCCCTATAAGCAAACCCTTGGCAATTTGGAAATACAGATTGTGATCCCTCCCCTAGGTCATTCTGAGGAAAGTGTAACTGGACTGAAAAAAAATCCTGGCCTATAAAAATCCAGGTCGAAAGGAGATTAAAGGAATAGATTTTAACAGTTACTCTGTGGAATTAGGAAATAAAATGCTCCCAGGGAAAAACACTTCCAGCCAATGCTCAGTCTGTTCAGCACTTAGAAATTATCTTTGGTGTGCAAGTAATAGGCTTGAAATTGCTATTCTCCCCCAGACTGTCCCTCCCACTGAGGCTTCATGTCACCATCTAATGAGTTAAGTTGTGAAAATCCCAATTTTCCTTTAATGTGGTTTTCTAAAGCTAAAATGCTAGGCACTTTCCAAGATTACACTCCACCTTGCCTCTTAAGACGCACGGGTGGCAGTATGCCTTTCCTCATGCAATACTCATAATAGAACCAAAACTTTAGAGGGAAAAATACCCATCTCAGGAAACTTGGAAAGACTGTGAGAGTTAAAATATTGCCTTAAAAAAAAAAAAAATATTGCCTTATCAGGGAGACAAAGCAAGCTTGGGACACAGGTTAAACTTTACAAAGAAAAAAAACATAACAGGGCACCTCTATTGCATAATAAATAGAACAAAAGTTTCCAGTCACCCCTTCATTGTCCACTCCCATCTCAGAAATATCACTGCATTTGTTAAGCTCAACCTCCTGCCAAATGGACCCACTCCTTACAGAGCAGGACGATGATGGAAAATAGCATTTGGAGTAGAAATAAACAGCAGATAATAATCCATAATTGTTTTTAATCTTGTGGATGAGTCATCTTCAATTTATTTCCACATTTCTTTGGTCATCAGCTGTTCATTTCTTTACTTTGAAAATCACCAGATTAACACTGCCAAAGGCAGGTAGGAAATGATCCATGAGGACAATTCAGAGGGATCACACGGGTGAGTGGCTGAGAAACTGGGAACAAAACAATCCTCAGGAAAGTCTCTATTTTGTCCCAGCAAAGGCACCAATGTGTGAACCTAATTCACACTTTCATTATTCCAATCAGGTTATTTTTATATCAGTATAATTTTAGAATAAGACTTGGTGGAGGATTATTTATTTCCTGAGAAATTCTGTCCATCACTTTGCACAGAAGATATTCAAGTAGGTCTAACTCCAAAATTCATTTCAAACCAAGAAATTATATTCCTTTTACTTCTCCCTTTTTTTTTTTTTTTTTTTGCGGTACGCGGGCCTCCCACTGCTGTGGCCTCTCCCGTTGCAGAGCACAGGTTCCGGAGGTGCAGGCTCAGCGGCCATGGATCACGGGCCTAGCCGCTCTGCAGCATGTGGGATCTTCCCGGACTAGGGCTCGAACCTGTGTCCCCTGCATCGGCAGGCAGACTCTCAACCACTGCGCCACCAGGGAAGCCCTTACCTATCCTTTTTAATACGTCTTCTGTATCCCCTAAACTTTCTTTCTGAACAAGGAACTTCAAAGCAGAATGGCCCAAAAGACATCCTAACATCATGATCATAAGAAATGTGATCTATTTAGATGTGGACTGTCTAAACCTGGGTGAATTTCCTTTGCCCATCAATCTATCAGGGTCTTTAGATCCCCTGTAAAGTGTAAGCTTGCTATTTTGTCTCTATTTGACTTGTCTTCTTTAAGCTGATTGAATTCTTAAACCCATTTAGCCTTTAGCTCCTACTCAGGGTTGGAAGTAAGAGATTGGAGTCTAGATGTTCTCCCTGGGAACTAGGTCCAAGTCACAGCTCAGTTATTACAGACAGAATTAAGATGGAGGTTTTGGACTGTCCTTAACCTCCTCTTAAAAACACAAAGCTGAAAAATCACATTAGTAGCCATTTATTTATGTCAGAAGACCATTTCCCAACTGAAATTTACTCTTCACACTTGCCTCAGATTATGCCTATATAGGTAGTAAAGTAGAAAAGCTAAAATGCCATCCAAATCTTTCAGGACAAATATTGTTTTCTTTTGAAATCTCTAGATCAACTGCTTTGACTTTGTAAGCACGATATAAACGTCTGCAACCAAGAACTTTCAAATGAGTGAGTGGTGCTAACCTGGTGTTCAATGGATAGTAGAGAACTGTTGTCTCGGAGGTTTTGGTTTAGTTAATAAACTTGCAAATGAATCGAGATATTCTGGCCTAGCCTCAACCTTTCTAAAACACGCAGATTAAATGTCAGTTTGTGACAAGTGTCCACACGCTCAGTTATGCTAGATGATGGAACTGTGTAGGGGGTGGTGAGAGGGAAAGTTTGTCACAGCTCCTTCTGGAAAGCCTCCCCGCTTCCCACCTTCCACATTAGCTGAAGTGAGTGAGCATCAACTCCTGACGGATACGGTCAGCCTCTAGGTCCAAGGACTCCATGTGCTCATACTCTTCTTCAGGAGGCTGTTCCACGGGTCCCGTTCCTGGAGAGGACCAGACATCCATCCCATGCTCCAGGGAGATGTTGTGGAGGACGCAGCAGGCCAAGATGATGTGGCTGGACTTCTCCGGTGAGTACTGCAGTGCCCCCTTGGATCCATCCAGGCAGCGGAATCGGGAGCAGAGGGTTCGGAAAGTCTTCTCAATCACACTGTGAGTTGCAGAATGGGCCATATTATAGCGATATTCGGCTGGAGTTTCAGGAATGTGCAGTGGGGTCATAAGCCAGGTGCGGAGAAAGAAGGAACTGTCACCTGTGGGGAAGGCCCAAAGACATCACAGATGTTTATAACTGGAATACAAACAAAAAGGAAAATCCAGGAGCATGTACAGAGAATGGACAAGAAAATGCAACAGCTTCCGGAGCCAAAGCACACCAGGGAAATGAAGAGGGAAATGCTGTGATAAAGAGCCCATAGCTAGTCATGAGCAGGAAGACCAGAGTGAGTCTTGGCTGGGAATACCCTTGGTTAAAACCAACAGAGAAAAGCTGACCCGGCTAAAGAAAGCTAAGTCTGAAAGAATGTAGGACAGCGGTGAAGGCACTGGAGGAAATGAAATTCCTGGATTTTCTTTTTTTGGCCGCGATGCACTGCTTGTGGGATCCTAGTTCCCTGACCAGGGATCGAACCCGGGCTCCCGGCAGTGGAAGCGTGGAGTCCCAACCACTGGACCTCCAGGGAATTCCAGGATTTTCTGAATTCAGAGATATTGTTCTTTAAGAAAAAGTTAATATGGCTTCCTTGGTGGCACAGTGGTTAAGAATCCGCCTGCCAATGCAGGGGACAAGGGTTCAAGCCCTGGTCCGGGAAGTTCCCACACGCCACGGAGCAACGAAGCCTGTGCGCCACAACTACTGAGCCTACACTCTAGAGCCTGCGAGCCACAACTATGGACGCCCGCGTGCCTAGAGCCTGTGCTCCGCAACAAGAGAAGCCACCGCAATGAGAAGCCCATGCACCACAATGAAGAGTAGGCCCTGCTCGCCGCAACTAGAGAAAGCACGCACGCAGCAAGGAAGACCCAACGCAGCCAAAAATAAATAAAATAAATTTAAAATAAAAAAGGTTAATAGAAACTATCACATAGCAAGCCAATCTTCAAAATCTCTAAAGAGCAAGAGTGCAAGAGAGAAGAAGAGAATTCTGCCAGGAGACCTCAAAACACTTGTGAGGAAAAATCTCCGACTTTACCATTAAAATGTCAGGTTTGAAAGCACTACCTAGGAATTTCAGAGTATTTCATAGACAATAATCATTCAATCTCCCAGTGCTAAGAAGAATAAGAGAAAACTCCCAGCAGAGATGAGAACTCAGGTGTTCTGCCTTCCTAGATATTACATTCTTTAGAACCACGCCTTTGTAATAGAGGAACAGGTAGAATTTCACATTAACAAGGAGACCATAAATATAATGATGCAAGTAGTAATAGGGATAAAGAAATAAAATCAGAAGTCAATTAAAATAATATACACAAGGCATTTCCCTTAAGTGACTTCTTTATGGAATAATCCTGGGAAGTGCTAAAACCAAAACAAAGCTGGGGTGCAATGTCCCATTACAATAGTGCAGTGTTTCTATAATGTTTAATTGTCCTGACTCACTAAATCTAGAAGATGAAATGTCTCAGAGGAACAACCCCTTAGAAATCTGAGACAAATAGACCTGAGGAATACCAACCTGTATAGTTGCTGTGTTCCTCACCCACCATCAATTTCAGTAAATAGTTATGGATTGTTCAGAGAGTGCTAGGCACTGTTCCAAACATATAGCACTCCTCTCTTTTAGGAGCTTACATTTCTTTTTTTTCTTTTTGGCCACACCATGCGGCTTCTGGGGTCTTGGTTCCCTGACCAGGGATTGAATCCTGGCCTGTGGCAGTGAAAGAGCCAAGTATTAACTACTGGGTTGCCAGGGAATTCCCCATGGGTTAGCTTTATTTTATTTTTAAAATAAATTTATTTATTTATTTTTGGCTGCTACTCTTTGTTGCGGTGCATGGGCTTTTCACTGCAGTGGCTTCTCTTGTTGTGGAGCACATGCTCTAGGCATGCGGGCTTCAGTAGTTGTGGCACGTGGGCTCAGTGGTTGTGGTACATGGGTTTAGTTGCTCCGCAGCATGTGGGATCTTCCCAGACCAGGGCTCGAACCTGTGTCCCCTGTGTCGGCAGGCGGATCCTTAACCGCTGTGCCACCAAGGAAGTCCCAACTTTATTTTGAATGATATTGACATATAACATCGTATTAGTTTTAGGTATACTGGATTAACTTTAAATATCTGAGATGGCTCACAAAATTTTCAAATTGTATATTTAGCTGACTTTTTTCCTCCTAAGTACAACCTATTTTAATTGAACTCATCCCTACTAAATACTGAATTTTAGAAACTGATGTTGTAAATAATAATGAAAATAATATCTATGACTTGTCCAATCCCAACTCCACTAGGCAGATACTACTGACCTTATTTTACAAGTGAGAAAATAAAAATAAACGTCACCCATCCTTTGATATGTTAGGCACAGGAAGAGGAAGGAGCTAGTCACTAAATGCTAATAATGTCAGACTCAAAGTCACTAAAACAATGGTATAATGCTGTAAAAGAGAATAAGAAAAACATTTAAGATGACTAGCAAAACAAAGAGATACTAGATATTTGTTAAACGTCTCTTAAGAAACAGTATGAGCCTTAATTGGGAAGACATACAAGACAAGCTAGTTAATGTAGACCTCTTATAAAATGCTGCATCATCATTAACTGGTTATAATCCAAGCACCACTGGCAGACAGACACTCAGGAGGGGATTAGGAACAGAATTCCTAAACAGACTACAATTGCTTACATGATCAGTCATCCAAGAGACATTCTGGCAGATCTTACCCAAAGCTGCTTAACAAGACTAGCCCAAGGGCTGAAGAAATAACTCAGGCTGAATTGTTTGTAGGAGCAGGTACATTTAGAGAAGAGGAATTAGGTGATGCCCTCTGAAGGGGCATACGAGAATGAGGACATGAAGGGATGACACCCAAGATGAAAATATGCTAAACAAACAAACCAAAAAAAACAAGGGGGAATCACAGCTAGTTCTAGGTTTGGCAAATCTAGTACCATTCTACAAATCTGATGGTATTCTTAAGATAAAATCAACCATCTTCTTTTTTTTTTTCTTTTTTTGTTTTGGCTGCGTTGGGTTTTCGTTGCTGTGCGCAAGCTTTCTCTATTTGCGGCAAGCGGGAGCTACTCTTCGTTGCAGTACGAGGGCTTCTCATTGCAGTGGCTTCTGTTTGCAGAGCATGGGCTCTAGGCGTGTAGGCTTCAGTAGTTGCAGCATGCAGGCTCGGTAGTTGTGGCTCGCGGGCTTTAGAGTGCAGGCTCAGTAGTTGTGGCATACGGGTTTAGTCGCTCCGCGGCATGGTGGATCTTCCCGGACCAGGGCTCGAACCCGTGTCTCCTGCATTGGCAGGCGGATTCTTAACCACTGCGCCACCAGGGAAGTCCCCTTAGCTGGCTTTAGAGTTAGGGTACCAAAGTGATTTCATAAGAAATCAGCTTGGAACCCAAGTACTTCCCCAGCTGTTGAAGAAGTAGTTGGATGAGACACTTGCAAACAGTCTTCCCTTCACTTCTTGGTGTGAGTCGTATGAAAATGGAATTTGAAAATTCAGAGTAGGCAAAAGGTGGGATTAAGACAAATTTCCACTAGGGTAACTAGAAGGTGGGGCACTGACAACAGTGTGTAGAAGAAACAATTATGAAAATGGAATTTGAAAATTCAGAGTAGGCAAAAGGTGGGATTAAGACAAATTTCCACTAGGGTAACTAGAAGATGGGGCACTGACAACAGTGTGTAGAAGAAACAACTGGGGACTTCCCTGGTGGTGCAATGGTTGAGAGTCTGCCTGTCGATGCAGGGGACATGGGTTCGTGCCCAGGTCCGGGACG
>NW_020173674.1:13429705-13432491 GCF_003031525.2 Neophocaena asiaeorientalis asiaeorientalis | reverse complement strand
GGAGAGGCCACAAAAGGGGGAGGCCGGGCAACCAAAAAAAAAAAAAAAAAAAAAAGAAGCAACAACTGAAGAAAATCAGTTAAGTTCCAAGATGCTACTCATGGTACCCTGGCAGCTCTAAACCAATCAGTGTGACAGCAGTCTCTTCTCCTCACCTGGAACAGTGGGCAGGGGTGGGAGGGTTCTTTATTTTTGGCTGCCCCGTGTGGCGTGTGCGATCTTAGTTCCCTGACTAGGGATCAAACCTGTGCCCCCTGCAGTGGAAGCGTGCAGTTTTAACCACTGGACCGCCAGGGAAGTCCCAAGGGGAGGTTTTTCTTTAACTGCCAATCAGCACATTAAAGAGAAAAATTCCTGAGTGTTTATTACATGTAAAACACTGTGTTATGAACATGTGCAGTGCAGACATGATTAATGGCCTTAAAGAGAGGTCTTCCAATCCTTAATGTGCCTTCATCTCCCACATAACATGTTGTGTACAAGATAACCCTTGTCCTATTGCTTACATAGAATGGTTCTTTTTTTAAAAAAAAAAAAGACAACAAAAAAGCTGCCAGGCTCGAGGGTTTTATCACTGTTAACTAACTGTATTCCTCCCAGCTCTACAGTCACATCAATTTGCACTGCTCAATACTGAATAGGTTTTTGTCCTACTCAGATCATTAAGCCAGGCTTTCCGAGGGCACTCAGGCAAACAGATCTATGAAGTGAGTTTCCATAAGAACTGAATAAATGCACTGTCTACTATCATTTTCATACAGATATCATGGTGACAATCACCAATGGCAAAAATAATACATTTTCACAATACTTTAGAGTGAACTTTCATATATATTCCCTAATCCTAACAATAGGTATTACTGCCCTTAGCATTATTTTCACCATTTTACAGATGATAAAAATTAAGGCTCAATTGTATGGATGTACTATATTTAACCAGATCTGCATTGATAAGTATCTTGGCTATATTTAAGGGGAATGCTTTTGTAGGGTTGTCGTTGCTATTGTTGTTTGTGAGTACAAAACACTGCTGCGATGCAAATGCCTGTAATTTTGTTTTACATATTTCTGAACATGTACCTCCAAGAAGAGCTGGGTCAAATTGTATGTTTTTAAATGTTAACAAGTGTCCTTTAAATGTTGATTTAAAAAAATTAAGGCTGGGGATTTCCGTGGTGGTCCAGTGGTTAAGACTCTACCTTCTAATACAGAGGGTGCAGGTTACATCCCTGGTCAGGGAGCTAAGATCTCACATGCCTAGAGGCCAAAAACCCAAAACATGAAACAGAGGCAATACTGTAACAAATTCAATAAAGGCTTAAAAAAAAAAAAAATTAAGGCTCAGAGAGCTCTCATCTGAGGTCGTGCTTAAAACAGAACAGGACTGAGTCTCAGGTCTATAGACCCCTATATTTCATTCTACTCTGCCCAAACTTTTTTTTTATAGTTTCAAAAATGAAGCATTTACACCTGCAGACTTACCAAGCAGCCAGCTCTCTTTGTGCATCCCAGCTTCGAACTGACTGCTGAGAGAAGACTGCTGCAGCACAGCACAGTCCTGGAGGCTCCCCGGCCAGTTTGTCTCCACAGTCATCAGTGCCCCTCTGATGTCACACACCATGAGGCAGTTTAAAGAATGAAGACCTTTGCGGTTCACATAGGAAAGGTCTTCAGCATTTGGTGCCTTGATTGCCACATGGATACAGTCAACCACCCCTATGACCCCTGGCATCCCTGCCAACCCATAGAATTCATCCTTCAGAGCCTGCACGGAGGCGTCATCAGCTGGAAAGCGGATGAACTGCAAAGCTCTTTCCACAAGCGCTTCAGTGACATTGGCAACACATCGACTCATAGATGCCTGACTGATTCCAATAGTATCTCCCATCCGAGTCTGGAAGGAACCTGAGGTATAGAAGCCCAGTGCTGCAAGGATCTGTGTCTCTGGGCTAATAGCCCTGGATCTCTGAGTAGGTCTAGAAAGACTGGCCCCCAAGAGCTCCACCAAGTAATAAATGAACTGTCGAGGAAACCCATACATGGACATCAAGTATTCATCTGTCACATCATCCAGCTTAAAGCGGTCCAATGTGCGGTGACCTCGGCCATATAGCAAGAGATCACAGTCAAGTACTGTTATTGGTATAGCCATGGTACATGTAACTGTTGTCTCTCCTTCCCTCTGCTACTTTTCCTGAACTCTTCCCACTGAAGATGTTGGTGCAAGAAGGTATTTAAGGAAGTGTCAGAATTCAACAGCTAACCATCATTTAAATGGCTCTGGCATTTATAATCTTCTCTCTGTAAAGGTTAAAGAAAAAAACAAAAAACATTAGAAACCTACCAAAGACTTTAAAGTGATTCAGGGGCTTCCCTGGCGATCCAGTGGTTACGACTTCGCCTTCCAAGGCAGGGGGTGCGGATTTGATCCCTGGTGGAGGAGCTAAGATCCGACATGCCTTGCGGCCAAAAAACCAAAAACATAAAAAAACAAAAACAAAAAAAACCAGAAGCAGTATTGTAACAAATTCAATAAAGACCTTAAAAATCATCCACATCAGGGCTTCCCTGGTGGCGCAGTGGTTGAGGGTCCACCTGCAGATGCAGGGGACGCGGGTTCGTGCCCCGGTCCGGGAAGATCCCGCATGTGGCGGAGCGGCTGGGCCCGTGAGCCATGGCCGCTGAGCCTGCGCGTCCGGAGCCTGTGCTCCGCAGCGGGAGAGGCCACAACAGGGAGAGGCCCGCGTACCAAAAAAAAAAAAAAAAAGGGGCAAAAACTGAAACCC